>NC_091829.1:43236858-43349358 GCF_038994185.2 Dermacentor albipictus | reverse complement strand
GTAGCATAGGGATAATTATTTGATTTATTTGTAGTTCTCAATTGAATAAAGGATCAATAAATAAATTGAAATGAAAGTGCAATAGAAGAAAACAACTGCAATTTCATTTCCATTTATTTATCGTTCCATAATTCAATTAAGAAGTACAAATAATTTCCCCTCTGCTGTCCTTCGTGTCATATTGTTATACTTTGCTTATAATTTGACTACTAAAATTCGTGCCCCTTGGTTTCTTTTTGTCTCGTTAATTACGTAGTGAAGATCTTGAATCCGGAAGCTTTGACGCTTTTAGGTAGCGTGTGTGGGCTCATTGACCAGTTGAATTCATCTCAAAATTTCTCGTGCTAAGTCACGCCTGCTGTAGATAGAGTGTTCTACATCCACTGCGATGGCCGTGAGTGGAGAAGAACAAAAGAAACAGATGAAGAAAAAAGATCACATGCTTATGGATGTATAAAATGTGTTCAGTAACGTTGTTAGCTTGGCGCGTTTGTTCACATTCACCAGTGCAAAGGGTGCTTCGTTTTTCCGGTGTATGACACCCTTATTCATAACGGGCCAGATGAAATTGTTAGAGGGTAAAAATAAAGTTTTCTTTTCTCGCCACCTTTTGCGACAAGCAAACGTGATGATAGCTGCCAAAAACGACAAGAAAACTGCATGAAATAAACTTCATTATATCCATCGCTATCAAGCGATCGTGTGAGATATCTCGGGGTGCGCCGGATGGTCGAAAATGTTACGCAGGTTCCAACTAGAGCTTCTGTCATCGTAGTTGTAGTTTGCGTTCCCTGTCGTGCACAATAAAATTTCTTTGAACTGTATGCACTCTAAAACATAGTTTACGTACTTTGGAGCACATCCTGCTTCTTCCACAACAATACTCCTTATCTACCTTGCGTACCTTTCTTCTTCTTTAACGCAGCGCGCCCGGTGTTACCAGGCCACGAATGGCATGCTTATCAGCGCGACATAGCATTCTCGACAGGCAAGTAGCAAGCACAATTTTCGAGAAAGGAAACGCAAGAAAAACAGACGGCTATTATTGTGGTGGGACAAAGACACGCCGTCCCACAGGGTGAAATCTGAGTATCTGTAAGCGATGGCAAATAACATTACCTTGGTTCAGTCCGGCTACACGTCGGCATTTGCATATTTTTTTAAAGGTTGGCTGAAGTTACCTGGGGCACCCCGTATATCCGAGAAGGACGGCAGATGGGAAAAAGCGGCCAGTTTATTTTCTTAATCGCGGGCCCTACTGGGGACGTTTAAGTGGCACAGCCTGCCGTAAACAGCAACTGTGGCGCTAAGCAACCGAATTAGTCGACGCATTCTTCAACGCGTTTTTACAAAACAAATTGAGCACAAGTTGTATAACTAATAGTTTCCTGAGTACCTTCCTACGTAGCAATGCATGTAATTTTTCCTTCTGCATCAATGCATTTACTCGCTAACTCCGGTACGCGTTGGACTCCCCGTCATTTCATTGCCTAGCCTACAGCCTTTCCCTCCTCATTTATCCATCTCCTAGAACAGAATAGCACAGCTTCCACATCCTCTTCTACCTTCGTGACCTTTGATCACCTGGCACTTTTGTTTTTCCAATGTTCTTTTTACTTGACCTCAGATTACCGTTTGGTTTCCGTGTCACGTTTGACCAGGCAAGAACCCCTGGTTCTCCCGCATACGTGACCCCCGGTAAGCGCCTCTGCTTCACCGCTTCGATCTTGCGTGGATGTCAACATGTGTCTTTTCTTCTTTCACTGACATTCCAGAGGCTTTCTCGGCTTTGATTTTCTCCCTGGTCGGGTGACATTGATTGTGTCCCTTTCGTCAGGCGCTCTAGTTTTGAAGCATCAAAACATAGGTGTCGTATGTCAGGATTCTGATGTTATGGCGATTATTTTTGGCATGTCTATCCCATTATGTTTCGATACAAGAATTGTATCGAAAGAGTTTTTCTCTAAATATAGGCCCACCGCTTACTTAATACCCTTCAGCTAAGGACCCTTCCAGGTAACAAATAAATAAATATTATAAAAAAAACATCAGCACACCTGCGAGTCAGCTTTTGGACTACTGCATCATACCTCATATCATCAACACTGGGAACAACACTGTAATCTTTAAAGCTCTCTCTCTCTCTCTGGGTGTGAGTGAGTGAGTGAGTGAGTGAGTGAGTGAGTGAGTGAGTGAGTGAGTGAGTGAGTGAGTGAGTGAGTGAGTGAGTGAGTGAGTGAGTGAGTGAGTGAGTGAGTGAGTGAGTGAGTGAGTGAGTGAGTGAGTGAGTGAGTGAGTGAGTGAGTGAGTGAGTGAGTGAGTGAGTGAGTGAGTGAGTGAGTGAGTGAGTGAGTGAGTGAGTGAGTGAGTGAGTGAGGTAGAGGGCACTGACATTCTAATATCTATATACAAAGCACTTTTTACTCATGAACTCAGCCCCGAGGGCCATTTGACGAACCCTAAGAACAGGATGCTCAAGGTTGTCCATTTGTTTGCAGTGACCCCACCGCAAGAGCCGAACATACTAACACTCACTATGTATAACATCCTTTATTGATTTTCCGCAATATGCCGAACCATGGGAGACCTAATTTTCCCTTGACAATCACATCAGTTCTAACTGCACATCCCGAAGCGAGTAAATCAGACAGGCACTCATTGTACGCGTACCGCTGGTATTTAATCGCTGCACCCGCTCCTATCGGCCAAGTCCGGCGGAGATCGTTCTACTTTGACCATTGTTCTCCAATGGTAAGTCATATACTGCGGCGTTAGTGGGACCTCAGCGGGGCGGCGTAGTTTCCCATCAAACCAGAGTTAGGTTGCCCATCTTTGTTTCTTTGGTTTCGTGCCTGTTCGCTTCTGGAACTTTCTTTTGGCGTCGCCGAAGGGCAGATAGCGCCATGAGGTGGAAAAGAGCATCTTTTGGACCACAATTCCGGCGACTACCGCCTGGCGTTCTTCTGTGGCCTCTGGCGGTTACATTGTTCTATGAAGAGCACTGAGCGAGATTCGTCACTCGTTCGCCTGGTTGAGCACTGTATTCGTAGTTACAAGGCAGTAGGTCATGCCGCACAAAACCAGTAGGCTATAAAAACAAAGGCAGCACAGGAACGAAGCCCCACCACACCATGTCTTCGTCTTATTTTACTCGTATGTGCAAACTTCTCGCTGCAGTGTCACAGCACTCTAGTTTCCCTACGATAAAATATCAATCTTCTTTTCCAATTGCAACGTATTTCTCTTATACGTGGCTCTGTTTAATATTTCCCTTGACTTCTTTCCTTGCCACATGACTGTATTACTTCTGACGCTGACCTTGCATTAGCTAAGCTACCCCCATAACAACGGGTATATCATGGCGCCCGCAGCCAACGTCTTTATCAATTTTCTTCCATATCGCCCCGCTTGCAGAACCACAGTAGTTTAGCGCATTTTAGCACTATAACTCGATACCCGTGACAGGCATCATAATATTTTGCCAGCACTATCATCGTTTTCTTAGCAAAAAAAATCTCAAGAAAGCTTTTTGCATCTCTCCGGCATTCAATAACGAATTCGCTCTTTGTGTAAACGTTTCGTCATCATCGTCGTTTGCCAGCTGGCGCTGCAACATTTCGCGTTTGCTTTGTGTGGTCCTCTAAAATTTAAGCACAATAAAAATCAATCAATCAATCAATCAATCAATCAATCAATCAATCAATCAATCTCAATCAGTCAATCGAAAGATCGAGCCAGTCGGAGAGTCAGCAAGTCAGTTTGCGCTCTCGGGAAGTTTTCACTCTGAGCTCGCTGAAAAGAGACCTAAGTGTTTCAACTTGGAACCGGAATAAGTGGACACGCAATCTGCAAGCAGCGATTGTTCTGTTGGTTCAGCAAAAGGCGTTTGCAATTCAAATGCCGGAGAAGACCCCTTCCCATTCTTCTCTAAAACATCGCTCGCCTTCTGCAAAGAAAGTCATAACGAATGCGTGCGAGCGAAAACTTCGTTGTTTTCTTTGTACGTCGCATTTACTCTCGCTGTTTCGTCCGCGAGAGTACTTGTAGCACTCATGCCTAGGCTTGGAAAAAGCGTGATGTTGAAGTAGATACTTTGAAAACTTTCCCAAACACGAGGACATTCGGTAATAAATAAAAGGCCAACAAAATCATTTTACGTGCATAGCCTGAAGTATCCTGCAGTACAGAGGGATCTCAAATATCTCCAATATTCTGGTTTTGAACGTCATGTGAATATAAATTCCGAGGAAGAAAGGAGCGTGAGGCCGCAAATCGCTTGGGAGTCTCACCACTCTTTGTGAGGTGATGTGTCTAATTCCGAGTAGAAAAATAATGGGCCACTTATATAGGGTTAAAAGAAGTGTGAGTCTTGCTAATGGAAATGCCGGAGCGTTTGAGTGAAGCCAGCCTAAGGAGTGGCTCTCAACACCACGAAAGCGAGAAAATCCCGCGATGAAAACTCTGCTTCGCACGCGCGGGTATTTTGCGTTATTTCTTGGGACTCTGCTTATCGCAGGTGGAAATGAAGCCTTCGCTAGAATATCTTCTAGAGATAGTTAGGGTGTCGTTGATAGGCAAATTCACAACGATAAGAAATGTCACTACGCAGACACGCAGTGCAGCACCTGCACTTGTCCTGCATGCATATACAATGTCGGTGTGTTGCTGTTCTTCCCTGTTTTTTTTTTTATCGTACAATGGATTTCATTACTGAGCTGAAGCCTTAATAGCACTGCGCCAAACAAAGCCTGCCACTTGTCCAGCTGAAGTGACACACGTGCCAGTGGGTAAGTTGCCGCACACATCAGCGACATCGAATAGCTGAGCGCTGTAGTCGCTATATACACCATCGCACTCCCGCTACTCCCAGCGTGACAAATCCACCGTAGTGGATTGTCATCGATCAACGATGGCACATACCCGTACAATGCGCATGCTATTCTGACTCCCGAGATTCGCCTGGTGTGACGTGCTATTTGTCCGCCGTACAGATGCGGCCTAATGCATTTGCGTGTTCAGCTGGGGAGACGCCAGCTTGCCCATTTTGACACTTTCTCTCGCAGTTAGACCTCGTTACTACTATCCAGGTGCATCCGGAGCTCCGTGTATGCTGAATCTAGGCCATCACGCTTTCGGTCGTAACTACGTTTTGTGGTGGCATTATTAGTGATCAGTGGCAGTTATGCCTTTTTCAAGCTTGCTGACGACTTTTCTTGTTCCGTGCGAATACTCATCGAACTTTGTTTAATTATTGCATTTAGAGCAGATATGTCAACGCTATGGTTTCGAACAAACTCTAAAAAATTGATTTCAATTCCTAACTGTGGACTCTTTCTTGTGTAATTCTCTATTCGTCGCTTAAACAAGAGCCAGTAAAAGAAAGAAAGAAAGAAAGAAAGAAAGAAAGAAGGAAAGATAGAAAGAAGGAAAGAAAGAAAGAAAGAAAGGAAGAAGGAAGGAAAGATAGAAAGAAAGAGAGAAAGAGAGAAAGAAAGAAAGGATGAAAGAAAGAAAGAAAGAAAGAAAGAACGAAAGAAAGAAAGAACGAAAGAAAGAAAGAAAGAAAGAAAGAAAGAAAGAAAGAAAGAAAGAACGAAAGAAAGAAGGAAAGATAGAAAGAAGGAAAGAAAGAAAGAAAGGAAGAAGGAAGGAAAGATAGAAAGAAAGAGAGAAAGAGAGAAAGAAAGAAAGAAAGAAAGAAAGAACGAAATAAAGAAAGAAAGAAAGAAAGAAAGAAGGAAGGAAGGAAAGATAGAAAGAAGGAAAGAAAGAAAGAAAGAAAGAAAGAAGGAAGGAAAGATAGAAAGAAAGAGAGAAAGAGAGAAAGAAAGAAAGGATGAAAGAAAGAAAGAAAGAACGAAAGAAAGCAAGAAAGAAAGAAAGAAAGAACGAAAGAAAGAACGAAAGAAGGAAAGAAAGAAAGAAAGAAAGAAAGAACGAAAGAAAGAAAGAAAGAAAGAAAGAAAGAAAGAAAGAAAGAAAGAAAGAAAGAAAGAAAGCGAGCTTCGCGCCCCGCTTGCGCGCCCCGATAGTGCTGGTCTCAAACATTAAGATGAGGAACTGAATGCTCTTCATGCCTGACCCGTAAGTTGCACTGGCATGTTGACAGGGTGCCAACCATGCAGGCCGGAGATCGTCATCAACCAATAGAAGATGAAGACATCCGGCCCGACCGCTGAATAACTCTTTCTAGAGCAATAAAGTTTGCTTTCTCCTCCTCCTAACGCGAGGGTGTTAGGGCCCCCTGTCGCAGAAAATCCGACGTCGGCGTCCAGCGTCGGTGGCGTTGTCCGGCAGAGGAGATCATCCCAAACCATGCATACAGAACCGCACAGGCCTTCCGCGAGGCGTATGTAGGCGTTACTGAACTAACTGAATTACTCAAAGTAAAATGCATCAGGAAATTGGCAAAGTACGACTTGCACGCAGCGTACAGACGTGATAGCGCCGGACTGTAGCTTGAATGTACAAGAAACATAATTCTGTTACGCGGAGACTCGAACACAAACCCCTTTTCCAGCTACCGTTTGAGGTCTAAGAGCGGCGCGCCTAGATCGGCACCGTGCAACACCATCCTGACGGCGCTCGCTTCCGCGCATGCGCTGCAGCGGTGGCGGAGCCCTCTGTGCGGGGTTGGATGGCGAAGGGATGAAGAAAAAGAGAACCAGAAAGCTCGCCTTCGTGCAAAGCGTTCGCTTACACCACGGTTACGTAAGCTACAGTTTGCGGGAAGAGTGAGAAGCAGTCAGGGATCCTTGAGTGATATCACGTTCCACTCTTAAAGGCGAACCTTGAGCGTCCTCCTAATTATTGTTATGGCTGCCAGATTGCTGCTGGTGATGAGCCTGGCACCTGAGCACACGACTTTTTGTGACACAGCGGACTATCAGAATGCCAAAGCCACGTTATAAGAAAGAAAATCGCAGCGCAAGCTATGAGTTTGCCGCGTAAGGCCAACATTTCACATGAGGAGGAGGAGGAGGAGGAGGAAAGAGAAAAGAAGAAGGCAGGGAGGTTAACCAGAACAACGTTCGGTTGGCTACCCTACACCGGGGGAATGGGAAAGGGGAAAGCAAAGATCACAGGGAGAGAGAGGAGGGAAGGAAAGGAGGAAATTGTGGCAAGTTCGCTGACGCGTGTGGTTTTACAGAAACTGCATTAATAGTATGAATGAAGCAGCCACCAGGAATAAAGTTTGCATTGAACTTATTTGGCGAGAAGGGGTGCATTATGGGCGGGATTTTCGTTTGCCATGTGTTTGGGAGTAGTCAATTTAATGTAAACGAGCTTCGCCAACTACCCTGAAAAACATGGGGAGAATCAGCTTCTTCAGAGCTGCAATTTCACAGTGCAGTGATAAAAAAGAAAAAAAGGAAAAGCTTATTCGGCGCCCATTCTCCAAGGTCTCTCGCGAACTTCGGAAGAGAGACTGCGACGCTCATTGGCATTGGCTCTTGGCGTCCCCTAAGCAACCACGAGTCCTCTTGTTAACGCTGAGGCTCGTCATCCAACTTGTTCAGTTATGCGAGCAGTTGAAACTTGTAGACACACCTACGGCATACCAACGCAACGCTAACGATAACCACTAAATAAGTCTGTTCAGGAAAGAAAAAATAAGTGAAATTCATAAGATTATTCGACATCATCAAACTTTATCACCGAGTTTTGAAATATACAGAGTGGATCGCGCTTATCCCCTTTGGACGCTGTCATCACCCAGATAGAATTATTAGTCGAAGGTATCATACTCACGAAAGATATGTTCGCGATAGCTGCGAAAGAACTTGCACTATTGGAAGTTTAGTTCTTATCTCCACAGTATATTCATGTGCATACGGTTGCATCGCGCCAAAATATTTCGTCCTTATCTGCATTCACCATACCTAGCCTTAAGTTTAATCAAAAGTTATCTTGTCTCGAGTTACGTCGTCTACAATCACTGAACTATTTGCAATCCTGTCTGCCTTGCGCTTCATAGCGTCAGTTGAGATCGCACACAAATGAGTAGCTTTAGTGATTGCCAAACCACTGCCACGTTAATAAATAGCAGAGACTATGAAGCGCTAAACACACTTTTGGTACATGAAACCACAGAAGAACACTCAAAAGCCACTGCACGAAATTCTATTATATCGTATCAGTGGATTCCAGGACAATGCAATATTCTGGAAAACACTGCAGCTGAAGCTGCTGCAACAACAGGCGCTAGAAAATGGAAATACGGTGAATTACTCCTTTACACGTACTGAGATCTGCCTGTTGCTGAGGCAGTTATCCTGTCGACTTAGCAGAAAGACTTTTTTGATAAAAAAAAAAGTGTCCAGAGCTACTCTCTATAGATCCTAACAATACCTTGCCAATCCCACCAAAGTTGAGCGAAAACAGAAACTTTGCGACATAGGACAGCCATTCGCGCGTCACTTTTTACAAATGATTCAACGCATTACTAGTCGGCAGTGGCGTTGCGGCCATGCTTAGAATAGCTTCTTCTCGAGTACCTGTGACACGATACGGCGAGGTGAACAATATGGTTTGATGTTTTTAGACCACAGACCTCTCACTCCAAAAAGCACTTGGACCACGGCCAAGAACGGAGCGACAGGAAGAAAAAAACACTTCGTGGAAAAACAAATACATCAGGTTATTACAGTGAAAGCTCGTTAATTCGAACTTCAATAATTTGAACTTATGGATAATTCGAACTGTACGATTTGGTCCTGCCAAGCTCCACAGAAGTCTATGTATAAAAAAGTCCGTTAATTCGAACGCGAGAAGGTTCCCTTACGGATAATTCGAACTACGCTCGCCTGGCACACGGCCACCGAAACGCGCCTACTGCGTACACACAAGGCTGTATTGCCTCCGAAACGGAGAGAACGGCGAGAGAAGGCAAAATCGGAAAAAAATCTAACCGACGCGGGGTCAGCCAGAAGGCAGCGGCGGCTGCCGCCTCTCCGTTCTACGTAACCTCCGAGACTTCTTGCCCGTTGCTAATCTCGGAGGCTTTGCAAATCTTGTACAGCTGCTAATGTTGTGCGGAGATGGCACGGCAAGCGCCAAAACAAAGCGAGTCAAGTACGTAGTAGCTGCGCTTGCAATCAAGAACCAAAGAATCAGGACCTTCGCCACCTTCACATGTTCAGCGTCTTTGTCTCGGCAGTCTTCATCGGTTGTGCACCTCTGTTTTCAGCTTAGGAGGTATCGGCCGTCGCGATTCATTGTGATGGTGTTAAGCCTCGGCTAACGTTCGTTTCGGTGGACATCGGTGGTGTGGCACAGCCGGACCCAGAGCTTCGACTTGAAGATGGCGTGTGCCCGCGGCACACGCCATCACTTTTTGACATGCCCTACTGCTTCCAAATCGCAGTGTACTGTTGCTCTCCTTCACTTTCGTTAGTTCGAACTTTCGTTATTTCAAACTGAAGCGACTTCCCCTTGCGGTTCGAATTAACGAGCTTTTACTGTACTAAATCCGTTGCTGCCGACCCCGCTATTACATTTTATTAGTACACCAGGAGTTGTATAGCATGTTGTATGTGTGCACTCACGTCTCGCGTAGTAATTGGTTTTATATATTGCTGTGTAGGTATGAACTGAGGTCATTTGCCAGTTTTCAGACTCCTTTGTGCACTTCCATTCGTTTATTGAATTGTGTATGTCTTTTAGAGTCCCTTCTAATTTCTTCTGTGGGTTTACCTTCGCAAATACCCGCCGTGGTTGCTTAGTGGCTATGATGTTGGGCTGCTAAGCACGAGATCGTGGGATAGAATTCCGGCCGTGGCGGCCGCAGTTCGATGAACTAAATGCGAAAACATCCGTGTACTTAGATTTAGCTGCACGTTGAAGAAACCGAAGTGGTCAAAATTTCCGGAGTCCCCACTATGGTGTACCCTATAATCAGCTCGTGGATATATCACGTAAAACTCCATAATTTAACTTGGCAAATATGAGTACTATTTGACCGTCTCTAGTGCATATCACTTTCTTTAGCGCTATCATTTTTTGCTTGCCCTGACAGAAAGGAGTAGCCAGCGCCAACAATGCTTGAGTAAGTGCACGTTGAAAAACGCAACGTATTTATTTCGAAGTTTAGGCAGAGGACCACCCTTCATTATGAGTCACACATCACACGCGCATGACAGCTTTTTTCTACACTCCGAGTAGATTATTGCTGCGACATCGGGTGACTAGCTTGCAAAGAAGAGGTTGTCAACAGGACCCGTAATTCCCTTCCCGAAATAGGAAGTGACGACACGCACACATATAATGGTGGCGACAGCGAGCACCTCAATAAATTTGCACACTGGCTCTAACAGGAAAAGAATAATCGCCAAAAAACCGTCTCTAGTCTGAGTTCTGTCTGCCCCCTTCTGCAGCGTTTTTTCCTCCCATTTCCTTCCCTTTCCGGCAGGCGTTCACTATCTACAAAGCAATCTTGCTTATACCATCGCCTTACCGCTAGATTTACAGCTACATGCGCAATAAAATTTATAGGTATAAGCTCCCCGAAAAGCTGAAAAGGCGAAGAGAATTGTTGCGTGATGCCTGTAAAACCTGACGAACACTATTTTCACTGCGCATGCCAACGCTGGCTGGAGATATGAGTATCAGGCTATGTGATCAAGGCACAAAAATATTTTCACTGATCTCATTATGCTTGTATTAGGAAAAACCAGCCAGAAAAGACGACGCACACAGTAAACATACAAAAAGACAGAGCACTCTTGTATGTTTTCTGTGTGCGTCTCCTTTGTTTTTCCTTTGGGGAGGAAGGCGGGGGGGGGGGGGGGGGGGGTTATTATACATTGCGCTAAGTAGCCCAACAGCGCGTTTTACTCATTAAGCGTATAGTCGTAAGACGGAGGGGCGAGAAATAGACGCCGCCGAGCGCTTGCCGGCGTCTTTCTCTCGTCCTTCAGTTTTCTGTCACGCTGCGCCGCTTATAAGTATGGAAAAAAAAGATTAAGCCCAATCCACATCCCTCCCAAGTTATCTTAAACCTGCATTTCAAGTACAGCCTTTGCGAAAAGTACACCGGTTACTCTGCACCTCTACAATATCCATGTCATTCGGCTGTGTGATGAACTTTCCATGGCTCTCATAACATCCCAGCACCTCTCGATGTGGAGCGCGGAAGTCCGTTTCATTCCCCTGACCATTGGAACTTATGGCATAGCGCAGGAACTCCTTTAAACAACCTGTAGTCAGCATGTCGATTGCAGGAAGCAGAGCCCGTAACATTTTGAGAAAGGCCGTACATCCGTATTACCTTTTTCCTATTATCATGGTCACCAGTTATAACCCTATTTCATTCCACTGCCCGTTATCCCGGCGCACAGCGGCAGGCTAGAGGAGACCACCTCCGGCCGGCTTCTGCTCCATTTCTGAAATTTCTAAGTCTGTTCGTAATACGTATGCAAACTTGCCCAACTTTACACGCGGTCATTCTTCGCGCGCGAGTTATTGACACCCACCCCCCTCCACTCTTTCCATCTCTAAGCGCAGAAACGCACACGCAAAACGCAAAACGCAAAACGCAAAACGCAAAACGCAAAACGCACACACACACACACACACACACACACACACACACACACACACACACACACACACACACACACACACACACACACACACACACACACGCACACGCACACACACACACACCTCCTGCATTACTTTGCTGTTTTCAACATTGACAACACTTGCGACTGCTGCACACCTCGCGATACGACCGCGTCTGTTGCTGCAACAGGCGCACCGATGGGACTCAACCTAATGAGACCGGCAGCCGAAACCGGCTTGCCTCACGGGCTCTGCTAATGCACCGCAGTCGTGTTAACGAGGAGACGCCTACGTTGACTCGACCTTGAGAACCACTCTCGAAACTAGTGGCCGCCACACTGTAACCCCTGTTGACGCGCTACAACCGCAGGCGGCGCAGGCCTGTGTTCTCGCGCAGCTATTTGCATACGCTAACGAGTGCTTTGCTCGCGTGCCTAACGCCCCTCGATCCCCTAGGGTTGGTTCGAATGAAAGACGGAGGGGGACGAATGATGTCGTCCTGAAGTGTCGCTAAGTAAGGTTTGATGGAAAGAAAGCACAAAGCGGCAGAGAAAGCGCCAGCTGAAGGAATTTAAGCAGCGGGCACGTGGCAACGAACCATTGCTCTAAATCTGCAAGAGCGATGTCTGTCGAAGGTACCTTCGCCGCATGTCCACGGCGTCTGCAGCAGGCTTTAGCAACCTGTTTATGCAGATAAGGGTATAGTGGTACGCTTATCCTGAAACACTTCGTGGTCACCTTGATGTCCTAGACGGCCTCCTATCGTACCAAAATTACTCGGACCCTGGTCATTTCCCTATATACAAAGAGAAGTTGTCAAATCTTCTTGGAGTTATTCCTTTATTTCCTACTGTATTTCTTATTATTGCTATTGCTTGTATTATTTCGCATTGTCATATTAGATTAATTGTAGGTACGTTCTTGCAATACTGGGCTGTAATTTGCGTAGCTATAGAGGTTTCGGATATGTCAATGGCTTTTTCTGAACTTGCTTGCAGCGTTCGTGTTCTGTTACTATAATGGCGGGCCAGGAAAAAAGTCACAGACCGGCGTGGTACACACAGCACAGTAACAACGTAGGCTGGAGGGGTGGGTCTCTATAGGAGCTCCATTTTTTGCACCAAGCACTAGAGGGTCTTCGCGGCGAAGTCCCTTCGCGTCTCGTTTTGACGAGAAGGATCTGAACTGTCCGGCCGGCGTCGACTACAAGCTGCGGCTTGCCCTGTTCCCTGCACTGCGGTCCGCTGAGCCTGATGTTGCCTGGCTGCAGCCGCGCGCGTACCTCTGTGATTCGCTTCTTCAACAGTGGTTCGCACCTTGCGAGGAGGCGCCATAACGTGAACCGAAGAGTAAACACAGGTCCCCAGGCTACGTGGCGCACATGTCACGTACCTTCACCCGTAGCACGGTACGTTGCTGTTTATGATCATGATGGTGGCTTGTTGGCATCCCCTTCCGAACGGGCTGGTGACGAATAAGCCACCTAGCCTGCTTGAGTTAACCAGGTCCAGCTGCATGCTATATGCAACTGCTAGGTGTCACGACACCTTGTGGAATGTAACGGAACTTCAATGCAAAGGTTTGTGCTTATCGGCGCTACGCGGCGCGCATGTAACCATCGCACGCGAAATGGCACGATACGATGCTAATGATGATAACGACTATTTAATGGCATGCCCTTTGAAACGGGACGGTGAAAAAGAGTCACCTAGCCTGCTTGAATTATTCAAGTATACCATACATGTTTTTTTCATTGCATCAATATTTATACATCTCCATAATCTTCTTTTTCTTCCTCAAGACCTCCCTGTCTACCTTGTACCGCTACCTATGCAACTACTAAATGAGGTCCCTCCTGGTGCAATAATATACAACCGCGGGGCAAAGGTCGCACTTATAGGTGCGACGCGGTACCCATCTCACATCGCAAGACACGTGGCAATGTACGATAATAATGGTTATGATGATTTGTTGGCATCCGCTTTGAAACGCGTCGATGACATGGTCCCCTAGCCAGCTTGATTTATACAGGCACACATTTACTAGCATTCTTGTATACATCTTCTTGCACTTCTTTTTCTTTCCTAAACTTTCTTAACTGCCTTGTACCGCTACCTGGATATCTGCAACGTGGCATTCTACCTGGTGTAATAATATGCAACTGCTACGCAAAACGCACACGTATCGACGCTACGCGACGCGCATGTGACATGGCGCTTTATGGTGAGCCACGCCAGCACTTGCTAGCACTTCACGGTAAAATGCTCTATAAATGCGTTCTAGCGCACGAGGAGACACGCCATGCATGGGATCCGGTTCCTTCCTTTCATAAAGTCAGTCAGTAAAACACCCTATAGTTTGTTTACGTTACTAGGACTTCATTCATTATGGAAAAGCCGAATGATCGACAGACATGCCGAGCCACCTCGCTCGACAAAGTCTATCTTTAGAGACGAGACTGCTCAAGTGCGTAGTGCGGTTCCTACCTTTCATCCCGTACCTGAATGGATTTCGCGTCTGGACGCTTGTGTTCGTTTACCCGAATTTTGTACTTTCGTTTGACTGCGTACAATGGGCGCATTTGTTTCTCATGTATGTTCAAATGTAATATATAACAATATTGGCTTGACACTACTCATAATTTCATGCAATGAAGAAAAAGAACTGCTGGCGTCGTTCAGTGGCAGAGTAGCCGACTCACACACTGAGGGTTCGCCCTCAATCCCGGCGGCAACTGGGTTTTTTTTTTTCTTATTCCCGGCGATGGCTGCTATGGACACCGGACGCCGGACACCGGCGGCGGCGGACACCATCGCCAACCGAAACCGCTATTGGAATGAGCCCACAACAGCTTACGCTGTAAAAGATGCTGCTACGTTGAAAATAAAGAACCAAATACTTCATCTTTCCTTCCTCACGGGCTCGATCCACACGCGCGTTCGTGGACTTCGTGGACTTCGTCGTCGTCGGTGCGTTGACTCATCGGCTCTGCGACAGGGCCCCCCGCCGTACAGACGGAGTCTTGATCAGGAGACCGGGGACAAGTAAATGTGGTGGTGAAATGCGTAATTGAATAATTAACGTATTTACGCTGATTAAACTTCCTCATTAATTCTTTTATGGCACATATTTTAATGTACGAATTGTATCTACTGAGTTCGCAGGGCGCATCCGCTTGAAACGAATTCTCAGGACAGCGCCAGTTCGGTGTCGCTAATTTTAAAGGTTTCCGACAAAGTTCAATGGCGTTCCAGTTGCCTTTGTTAAAAGAAAACGATGTTTTGTGCATCAAAGCACAAAAGTAACTGGAAAACCAATCCATTTTCTCAGACACATTGCCAATAAATATCTCAAAACTGGTGCAATCCAGAACATTCGCTCACCAGCTACAATTCATGGATTAAAATATGTGCCGTAAAATTAATAATTAGAAAGTAAATCGGCATACTTGTGCATAATATTCAACTAAGCGTTGCTACCTTTTGTGTAAGTAATGGCCGCCTCATTGAGTAATATAGATCAAGAATTGGAATTGCTGTATCTGCCACATGCCACAGGCTATTTTTAAAAATTTCGTACAGCGAAAAACAAAGAAAAAGGAAAGATGAAAAACCTGTATGGTCCGACAGCAACATCCCACACTTGTTTATTGTCTTTTCCTTTCACATTTACGAAAATACAAGAAAGAGGGAAGCTGGCTCCGAGCTGCTTCATCAAGAGAGTGGTTCTATCTCACTGCCATTTGTTGGGCGTGTTGGTAAACTGAAAGCATATTTAGCGCCAGCAAACAAGGACGGAAGGGAGACGACAGCGCATTGTGGTGTCGTCTCCCTTCCGTCCTTGTTTGCTGGCGCTAAATATGCTTTAGATCTATCTCACTCAAACAAGGGGGGGGGGGGGGGTGCAAGCTGGATGCGCATAGCTAAGTTAGCCGCTCGTTGCACAAACTACGCTATTAACCAGATCACTCTACAAGAGACCACGAGTAGCCCATCTCTTTCACCCGCTGTCTTGCCACATCACCTGAAATACGCCACTAGATCCCTGTCGACGAGTATTCCCAAGGACACGCAACGCTTCGCTCCTGCGTCAGCATAGGTAGATGCACATACACAACTGGTTGTTTCTGGAATCGGTACGTTCGCGCAAGCGTATGAGATAAAGTGAGAAAAACAAAAAAGCAAATGGTAAAACGATTTCGGTGGGCGCAGGCGTGGATGAACCTGGGCTCAACTGCTTGTTGTCTGGTTCCTTTCTTTTTTTTCGGTGATGCAGCGAGACGTGGCAACCGCGTAACTTTCCGCGCTTGTGAGCTGCGCAGACTGGATCAAATTGTTCAAGGCAATATTGCCGCTTCGAAGAAATCCTGCTGCATTACTAGCCAAGACAAAAAAGAAGTTTTCGTTGGCGAGAATATGAGCAAAAAACGATTTATTCGAGCTCGTCGGAATCTCGGCGCACGCGAGTACTGTTGGTCGTCGTTTGAAGTCATCCATAGTTACACACCTGTCACAGGTTCTGTCGTTCATGGCAGTATACTTCTGTGTGTCGCCGCATATACCCTCGGTGAGCTCTTTGGTAGAGGTACGTCAAGCATGCATGATGCCACATGTGACTATGTTACAGAGCAAGTAATGAGACTCTACTATATGCATATGTTATCTATGCAAATGCACTAAATTAAACTGCGAGAGAGTCATTTGCTTGGTGCACCAATACTGCAAAACACTTATATTTGGTCGGGAAGAAAGCAGCATGCGGAAGTATTGGATACAAGTGGCGCTTATTTCTTCAAAATTAATGGCATTTTACGAGCAGCCACATCGAAAAGGTGTGCCAAGCCATTTATCATTTTACTTTTCTGCTACTGTTCCTTCCTATACCGTAACATCTATCGTTTTAGGTAGAAAGTGTGAATTTGGGGGGGGGGGGGGGGGTATTTTGTAAATAAACTTAATGCCGTTCCTCGTACTGCGTGTCGATTCACCCTTTCGCTTGCATGCCAATACGAGGCCGGTCTTAGCAGCCTAGCTACAATCCCGTTTCACCCGAAGTTTCGTACTCTGGCAGACGTCGCGTGTGCTAGCCACGTCTGCGTTTGACTCCCCAATGAACAGAGTGACTTTCGTGCTCATGAACTCAGGGAAACGACACACGTCACCACGCAGATATGTTGAGAAGACATTACATGCAGTCCGTGCTCAGCCTTTCATTTCGTTATAACAAGCCGTGTGGCTCAGACGGCTGTTGTTTTCACATTTACGTAATTGCTGCGGGATGCGATTTCGCACGACAAGCCTCAGACCCTTGAGATTTCGCTTCGTGCAAACCGCAAAAAAGAGGACGCAAGCGATAGTGAAACAGACCGATGTAGACACTGAGCGCTGAGCCAACTGATCATCACTTGAGTCAAGCATCAAACACTCAAGCACAAATCCATTCTCCAGCATTTCTACCATTCATAGAGCGGTGCGACCCACTCGGTTCCTCGCAACAACACCATCCAGATGGCGCTCGTCGGCAGGCATCCGTAGGGAGCCTACATGCAAGCGCTGTTTAAAACAGCGCTTGCATGTAGGCTCCCCACAAGTCCGCAAGAAAGCTGCGGTTACAGGAAAGCGTGAAAAGCAGCCAGGTGTCCTTCAATGTTATCGCGTTCCGCGCTAAGGCGAAGCTTAAGCGTCCCCCAATTTTTTTACTTAGTCAGCTTACGTTTACACTCCAGTTCATACTGCCACTACACCTACGAGTCTCACACTTCGTGTATTATTCTAACATGTTATCGCATTTATTGCTTCGCCCTCATGGCGAAAGTCTGATATTTTTTTTTTCTAACAAGATGCCGTTGAGTCTAAACAAGCATTCTACGACGGACGTGACAACGTCTGACGGGAACGCCACGCTCTAAGGTCGAACAACTTTCTTCAATGTCGCTTCATCCTCCTCGCGGTAAACAAGGCCGGAAGAGAGCATACTTTAGCGTCGAGCGCGTAATGCCTCTATTCTCATGCTATTGGTGATCTGAGACAAAACCCAGCTCAGGCTTTCTTAAGCTAGAAATTCGCGAAGCGGCATGCGTGTTGCCAGTACGACCCTTGGTCTGCGAAGCCTCCACTTCCTTTTTTTTTTTACCTTGGGTCACTGAAAACTAGTCACAAGACAGATTACGTGCGCGACGCCGACATTTTGAGTTTGCATGTCTGGCGTACGACCAGGCAGACACCTTCATCGTGTCACCAGAGTATATTTCGATCTTACCAGGATTCACCTTGTCAACTAGAACGGGCTCCATGTCCTGGTTTATACAAAAACGGACACAGTACCGATTAACTTCTTACACCTCGTAGCTGGTTCACGACTGCCTGCACCATGCCACTACGGTGCCGTACTACACTTCCACTTTACCTCGAGTAAGCACGGCGATGCCCTCACACCGCGAGGTGGGACTGATTTCGATGTGCGCACAGAAAACGGAGCTGACTAGCGCGGAGTGCGGCAGAAGCAAATACTTGCCGTGAGAACTGTCACCTGAAGCATAATTTGGCACAATCTACCGCGCTGTCCGAGTTGAGATTCCCGTGCCTTTGACGTAAGTTGAACCAGCTATATAGGACGGTATGGTCGGAAGTTATTACCATGACGCTTCTAGTCAATGCCACACAGCATGAGGGAAACCGCCCAGAGGCCAAACACCTGCATCAAAATCCTGCCACCTATATGCACCCCTCTCTGACACCCTACTTCGTTTCCTTCTGGCAGAGGACAAATAAGGCAGAACAGAAGTGGCCTTTTTTAAAACGGAAATGGAGACGTTCACAAAACAAATAATTATTAAATCCTTTGGCGGAATTTCGCTTACCTCTATGCACGGTGTCTCTACGGTCGTCGTAATTTGCCCCGCAATCTCGACCTGCCTGGTTGTTAGCGAGTGTCCTGGAAACAAATAAAAGAAAGAAACAAAAGAACGAATAAATATTTCTTGCCATCTCTTTGTAATCTACAGGTACATGGTTAAAGTTGAGTTGAACTCAAAACGTTGACACGTCTGGCGTGGTGGGCAGAATATGTTCCCACAGCATGCAGCATTTTCTGCTTACTTTTAAGTAACGCTTCTCATGCCTATAGGTCCTATAGCGGGATTTTCAAAAGCACAATCAAACTTATTCATAGGTTGGCCGAACTGTTATGGAAGCTAGTCTACGGATCACGAAGAAAAACAGGGACGTAGACGAAAATAGTACAAACAGTGCAAGAATAACACGCACATAAATAACTGTAGTCAAAGAACTGAGGTGGTAACTGTCCCCGACAACATCCCACAGAACTTGGAAAGATTTCTATGTTTGATGGGCAGAACTGCTCCCTAAGAATTTCCTTTAAAAATGAGCGATATGAACAGCGCTAAAGAAATAGAGTCTCCGTGAGGTCTAGCAGCACGGGGGCAAACTCAGAATATGCTGCGCCTTCAACAACTCCTCGTAATATTAACCACAGGGCTTCGTGTTCACCAGGAGACCAGACTGAGAGAAAACTTTTCGCGACTGACGGAAACGAAAACATGTTGAAACGTGGTGCACCCTTCAGTGGCCGCACGGAGAACAAATTGCAGTCACGTCTTCATCAATTCTTGGCATCGCTTGCCATGGCGACTGGCTTCGATACATTCCCCACTCGCAAACCTGCATGCCACTCCGAGCACAGGAAGTTACGTCCCGCATCCCAAGTATGACGTCATTGCTGTTACTCGGATACTTCGAGGGTTGCTGTAATGCATCGATGCCAGACAAGCTGCGTATTGAGACACACTGAGCATTCTTAGCGAAAAATCTTTTCGCTCGACACCACCTTTTTCTGCACAGCTCCTATCACTGTCCTCCTCAGTGTTTGACAGGACGGTTTAGAAAGGAGAGAAAGGATGTTTTAATAATAGGATTTTTTTTTACAATAGGATGTTACAAGAGAGAGAAAGGAAGGAGAAATCCTCACCTTCTATATGACTCGGGTGAAGTTTGCTTACGGCAGGTTATTAGGTTTAGCGAAAAAAAAAACATATTCGATGGATCTAGGGAGCACAAACTTTAGCAAATATAACCTTACTCTAGAACATGGTACAAAAGTAAATTATCTACTCGGTGCATTTCATGATGTAAAGTGTACGTGAATATTTTTCAAGCTTCCTGAAGTTCTTTAAACCAGCCGACCTGCCAAAGAGCCAATAAACGAAAGAGAAAGGTAGCTATACTAAAAGTAGGCCGACCGACCGATAGCGTGAGTTACTAATCCGGACACTGTCAGTCAGATGGTAACACATCCTGCTTATTACGTGCACTCCCTTAAGTGCGCTTAATTGCGCCTGTGCTTTCTCCACACCTCTACTAGTGTTAGACTGCTTGTGTGCAAAGTGAGAACATTGGCTGCTGTCATAAGACAGGCTCGTCTTCAACAGGGCGTGAACAGTGAACGCGCCAGAATATGAGCCCAAATAGTAAGGCGAGAAAGTGAGTCTGGCCGCAGAAAGCCTTGAAATCTGAAGACTGACTAAAAACGAAAATGGAAAATGAAAGTATCACTTTTGCGTCGCGCATCGTGCAGACCGTTAGCCTCTTGCGTCACCACTGTCAAAAAAAAAATAGTAGGGAAAGGGGCCAGTCACCCAGTGAAATGCGACGAAAAAAAATTTGGGGAAAAAGATATGTTCTTACTGGGGATTTCTACCGACAGGGCGTTGACACGTCGTCATAAACATACGGCAATAAAATTTGGTTTTCAACGATGCCTGCTGTCATTGCAGAAACCAGCCCCTGACTCGCCTTACGAGCGAAATATACAACCGGACGCTGAAAAGGAACGGCCCTGTTGTGCCATATAAAAGGCAATTTCCACAAGATCGAGTCGAGAAAAATGAAATAAAATAAAACGGAAGACTAGCTGAGCTTCTCACATATACCTTTTTTCGACGTGTGTATGCCCCGGCTTCTATGATTTTGTATTTCAAACTTTGTGGTATTTTCAACTTCTTGGTGAGTTAGAAGGGATCCCCGCAAATTCCTTAGTATCCAACAAACATTTTTTCCCTTTAATATTGTTATGTAAATGGTGAAGATTGCGTAGTGCAAAACGACCGCATATATTGTCACGTTGCATTGGCGGTGAAAAATATTATACTACCAAAGTTGTAAGGTAAAAAAACATAGCTTGTTATTTGGGGTGTTTGAGAGAGAGAGGTTAAGAGTAAAGGCAGGGAGGTTAACCAGATATCAGTCTTCGGTTTGCTACCCTTCACTGGGGATGGGAGATAGGGGTTAAAAGAAGACAGAGAGGAAAACGTTAAAAAAAAAACTTGTGCTTGTGCTTCTGCTTGTGTCTAGAAAAAAATAGCAGCGCTCAAATTGCGTTAGCAGCGAGAACAACGAGCGAGAACAGTGCGAAGATCACGAGTCTACTAAGTTTAAAATCTCGAGTTGCTAACTTTAAGGCGATCGTTATAGGGCAACTAAGATCATCTGTCATACTACTCTGGGGCCATAAAGGTAGCAATAAACGTCCTACTCACGGATACATGCAAAGGAAAAGAAAGCACGGCGAGTGTCCGGGGTTACTATCACTGATAGCAACGTCAACGGCTTCGTCAGAAATGACCGGGCCCCCCGCTGCACCCAACAATTCCTTTAGTCCTCTGTGTGCGTCGCAAAGGCCCCGAGCACTCCAAATATACTCAAAAGGCGCATGAAGAGGCACGTGAAGCCGCATTCCTGAAAGGGCCCTTTCTGTCTTATTTCTGCGACACCCGAAAGACACAAGCCCTATAGGGGAAGACAAAAACGAACACACTCACACAGTCAATCGCTGAAATGTAAAGTCCAGATTATCCTCGCCGGCAACGGCACGTCTTCCCTTCTTTTCTGTATTTCATGACGACTCACAAGCTGCTGTCTTTCGCCCTTTCCTTAGTGACGACATACGAAACCGCGCAAGAAAAATAAAATAAGAAGAGCACCTCATATTTCGGGCAGCCTTATCAATGTGTCGTAAAATGCGTTGCCGTCACGTCTTTGTCTGCGTGACGTCTGTAGCATTTATGCATAAAAGATCACCAATGCACGAAAGCGCTACAATCGTGCGTGGGCTGGGAATATTTTGTTGCATCTTCTTTTTATTCTTTTAGAAACCGTTATTGCCATATCTGCGATTCTGCGAAGCATGTTGCTTTTCACAACCAGTTGGGTTTCTGCAACGTGATTAACCAATCGAGGTGCGCTATGGAGGAATCCCAATAACGCTCGCCTATTTATTACGAAACAGTTTTAAAAGCGGAGTAATATATAGTATCATATTGCAGAGATTGAAGATGCAAACGTGCCTTTTGAACGCCTAAAAAAATTCTTGAATAGAGCGGCATTGCTGGCCGTTAATAAGGCTTCGAAAAAAAACACGTTTTGCTTAAAGAAGTGTTCTTTGTTCCTACTGTCGCCGTGCCAGATAGATGATGTTACCGTTGATCGCATGGTTCCTCCAACAATTTTTTTTTCCTGGTGTTGTTTCGAATGATATATGATAAGGTCGTTGGATGTGCACTAACTGTTACTGTGCCTTTCTTTCCTAGAAATATATGTGCAAACGTACCCAAAACCGTATCTTTAACGGTGCCCTCTATTCGAGGGACAAGACGCAGGCGGCGCCATACTTATGCACCAACATGTCCTTGAATACTGTCAATTTTTTTTTCTTTACAGCGAAGCAGCATATGGCTAGCCGATTGGTTTGTCCCTCCGTCCTTCTGTCGGTCGCCTGTAGGCCGAGAACTCCTCCGGCGTAGCCCCTTGCGCATGCGCAAATAATAAAAGAAAGAGAGAAAGAGAGGCGCGCGTTTAGCCAACACCACTGAGGTATCACAAGGTCTCTTCACTCCGATCCATGACGTTACGCTACCTGGCCCTAAATATTCATTAACAAGGTTGACGTGCTGAAAGCGGTGACGTCAAAATCACTGTTGCCTAGTGGGGCACATCCCAATTGGATTCTATGGCAGTCAGGCCAGGTGACATGACGTCATGAATCGTAGAGAGAAGGCCTTGTGCTGTCTAGGTGGTGGTGGGTCAGCTGCGCCAGCAGTGACGTCTTGCTTTCCATCGCACCTGGGCGCGCGCGCAGCAGTTTCTCTCCGGCTTCGGAATGTGTAGGCCACGCGTCATACGTACTCCTGAGGAGCAGGCAGTTTTCGACCAGCAACGCCGCGAACAGAACCGGGAACAAGCTCCTCGACACCGTGCCGAGGCTCTAGACCAAGCGCAAGAACAGGTTCGTGTAGTCGAGCGCAAGCAGCAACTGCGTACCGAGGATCCGGCCGCCTACCAAGCAGCCGCTTAAAGAACCATCCGGCTTAACGCAGTGATAAACACCTAGGCCTCACGTTTCAGCTTCGCTTAATTGTTAACCGTCTGTACGGAGTGCTTGGGCGGTGATTTTTTAAAGTGGCAACTGCAACATCTGGCCACTCACACTGTTTCTAGGTGAAGGCGACGGATTGAGCTGGCGGGATTACCACCTTTCTTCCAGTCATGGGCCTACATTACAAACTACCTGCTTCTTGTTTCACAACCCTAAAAATTTTTAAATTACTTCCATCCTTGAATTTCACTGCACATAAACCTACGCTGACGTGATCATACATCGCTGAACAATTCGGAACGTTGCAAGGTGGGATCGAAACCGCTCGTACGCGTCTCTTCGTTCAACCGCTTTGTAAAGAGCATCTGATGAGAGAGTATTTACTGCGTCGTCGCAGGTGTTTTGAACGCACCCTAATGCTCATAAAGTACGTATCAGAAGCACTTCTTTCTTTAGTCTACATTTAGTCCAGTTCTTTCCATATTGTCCCAAGAACAATCGCATTATAACACTCAAAATTTAGTGCGATCCATCATGGTATCATACTTATCATCCGATTATTTTATGCGAAGCATATTACGAGGGCTCAACCCAGCTCCTCAGGCGCGGCGGTGACCATGAAATCACGTGACACCGTGACGTCACCACAGAGGAGAAGTGGCTTTGGCTCAACTCTTGCAAGACGGGCTGGGTGGGAATCGAACCAGGGTCTCCGGAGTGTGGGACGGAGACGCTACCACTGAGCCACGAGTACAACGCTTCAAAGCGGTACAAAAGCGCCTCTAGTGAATGCGGTGTTGCCTTAGAAACGCGCTGTTTCTAAGGCGTGCGTCTCTTGCTCAGGCGCACATTTCGTTGCCGCGCCGAACGCTGCTTTGCTCGACGCTCACCGCGTCCAATGCGGGGCGCGTAGTCGCTGCCCTGTAGCCCATTGTCTTACACCCCTTGGCGGGTCGACGGGAACGCTGTCGCGTTCCACTCTTGAAGGCGAAGAAGTAATGCATGAGTTGTTTCTTCGTCTAGCCGAACCAAATATAGCCAAGCAACAGCAGTTCACCAGGCTAAACAGTGGTTCAACAACTAAAATAAAGGCTAGTATGCTTCGCATCCTGGGCTTAACCTTACCTAAGCCACAGCCATTTTTTTTTTATGTCCACCGAGTGAGAAAGGCTTCTCCCGGCTATCTGGAATTTCCCCTGTCTCGCGCTATCTGATTCCAACCTGCGCCTGAAAATTACCGAATTTCATCGCGCTACCTAATTTTCTGCCCTCATCGACAGAGCTTTCCTTCCCTTGGCACCCATTCTGGACTCTAATGGTTCACCGGTTATCGACCCTACGCATTACATGGCCAGCCCTGCTCCATTTTTTGTGTGTCCTAATGTCAACTAGAGTATCGGCTATCCCCGTTTTTTCTAATCCACACCGTTCTCTTCCTGTCTCTTAACGTTACGCCTAACTCTTTTCATTCTATTGGCCTTTGCGGGGTCCTTACCATTTTCTCGAGCTCTTTTGTCTACCTCTACGCTTCGGCCCCATGTATTTTCACTGGTAGAATGAAATGATTGTGCACTTCTTTTCAACGACAGTGGCGGTAGATGCCGTAAGCACTGCGACACATTTTATTCTGTAAATTTCCTTCTTTTTATAAAAGTTCTGTGTGATTGAGTGAGCTAGATAAACGTACTCCTACACAGACTCTAGAATCTGACTGGCGACCACGAATTTTTGTCCGCGTGCCAGGATATTGAACATTACTTTTGTGTTCTGCACAATAAACTTCAACCTTGCTCTGATACTTTCTCAGTTACGGTCCTAAATCATTCGTTGCAATCCATCAGTGTTGGTGAACAGTGAACCGAGTTCTTGGGCGAGTTGGCCTCTTATTGCAGGCATAACAGCACCGCCAAAAGAAAAATACACAAAAGAAAGGAACACAGGAAAGAACGCAACGAAAGGAACGCAGGAACGCAGCAATATTGCGTGTATGTCAGTGTTCCTTTCTTGCGTGTATGTTTTGGCGCGGCTGTTTTACCTGCAGTTGGTGAAAAGGGCAATGCCGTCTGCAAACCGAAAGCTGTAAAGATATTCACGGTTGATACTCACTCCTACGAATTCCCAGTCTAATAGCTTGAATACTTCAAAGCACGCCATGAATAGCATTGGAGAAACTGTCTCCTTGCCCGATTCCTTTCATGATAGGTAATTTTGTACCGTTCTTGTGGAGACACAAAGTAGCTGCCGACTCTTAGAAAATATTTCTTAAGATAGTCACGTATGCCTCGTGTAGTTCTTGATTATGCAATACCTCCAAGGCTCCTAGTATCTACATTTAATCAAAGGCCTTTTCATAATCTATGAAAGCCATATAGAGAGGTTGATTATACTGCACATATTTCTCAATTACCTGGTTGAGGAGATGGACGTGATGCATTGTTGAATATCTGTTCTTGAAACGAATCTGTTTTCTTGTTTGATGAAGTGCTGCCCTGATTCCACTACAATTTATTTTGCTTAATATTTCATACAGTACCGAAATAAAGCTGATTGGCCTATAATTCCTCAATTCTTTGATGCCTACCTTCTTACAGATTAGTATAATGCTGGCAGTCTTCTAGCTCGCTAGTATACTTGAAGTCATAAGGCAACATATGCCCCATATTTGAATAACACGACTGTCATTCCATCTTCTCTTGCCGCTTTTATTTGGGACATGTCTTCCAAGACACTTCTGACATTGTCGCTAGTTACAAAAAGAGCCTCTATACCTTGTTTTTCCCTACTTCCCTTGAAAGTTGCGTGGCTGCTTTGAGCACTGTACAAGTCAGTGCAGAAATTTCCTGCTGTTCTTAAATTATCATAAAAATTGCTGATGACATTAGCCTGCTTATCTTTCACTGCATACACCTTGCCCTGTCCTATGCCAAGTTTTCTTCTCAGTGATTTCCAGCTGCTGCAATCTTTTACTGCTTCTTCAATCTTTCAGAAGTTATAATTTCTAATATTGCTTTTTTCTTGTTTATCAGCTTTGACAGTTCTGTGAATTGTTTCTGATCTCTTGAGTCAGAGGAGCTTATGCTTTATAGTTTTTTAATTAGCTCCTTGGTTGTCATGTTATAACAAATTTACTCCAACAAGGCATCTCCGAAAAGGCAACACGAAGAGCTACTATTATAAAATTAAAACAAATTAGTTTATGGTCCATCTCTCTGGTTCTATTTTTTGACCTCCGTAAGGGTAACGCGCCACGAAAGTGGAATGAGATTTCTCTCTGCTGCACGACGGACAGGCAGTTAATGCAATTAGCTTAGAGTACTCTTCGCGGTCGTACACGCCGACGTAGAATAAAAAATTTAATTTTCTCCAAAGTCAACGGCAGCTGGGCAGCTGAACGTCAACAGGTGAAGCTACGCATTTGCGAAAGGAGCAGTGTTTTAAGGAACGGTAATACGATATGACATGCCGCTTGTTAGAGCTGCAGGGAAGAGTGCGGATTACCTCGAGTACGTCAACCTAGCGGCCGCCTCAAAGCCACAAGCCGTGAGCAGAATGCTGTGCAGGCTGAAGGCTATGAGCACCATTTTCGAGCACTCAAGCTGCCTCGAGGTACCCGACACACGTTTCTTTAGCAACGACTTCGTTTTAGAGTGAGGGGACTGAACCCTCATAGGACAGTGTTCTCCGCCACTCAAACTTCGGGTTGACGCAATGTTTTCGTATGCTGAAGGAAGGCTTCGTACTGAAAGGTGACATCCTCGACGAAGAATACATATATATAAAAAAGTGAGTGAATGATGCGTAAAATGCGAAGAATTTCGTGTTTCTGCTACACTTTCTGTCGTGACGTCACAAACGGCGGCCTTGTCAACAGTAGGGCGTCAAAGGCTGTCGACTGAAATTGCGGTCGCCACTCAAAAAACCGAGTTGATTGTTGTAGGATGTCACCGCTGCACTAGAAGTTTCTTCTGCAAGAGTGACATTAATTACGTTGCGAGAGATGACTGTAGTGCGACAATCATTTTTCTCACAGCCAACGAGAATTCAGCCTTTTGTTCTAAGTCTTGGATAACGCGAGCGAAAATGTAATTCAAAGTATGCCTGCATAATCGGCAATAAGGTAAAGTTTGTGTTACGGCAACATCCCAGCATTCGCTATAAATACACAGGAAACAACATTTAATGTTCGTTTCATTTCTTTAAAAGAACCCTTGCGGTGCATTACAGAAGGTGTGGGAATACAAGAATTTCAAATAAAGGTTGTCCCCTATAATATTTACAAAACACTCGTTGTTTCGTCCATGAAGGCAGACAAAGTGATGATGGTAGCGATGTCGTAGGGAAGGCCATTCCAGTCTGTTGCTGTGTGAGAAAATACGTGATGACGAGAAGGGTATTGTACGAGCACGTACTGTCCCCTTCTTAGTGTATGGCCTGTGCAAAACACTTAGTGTATTGCCTGTGCGAAACGATATGCTTGAATGTGGTAGAACGGAAGGTGCGTGGTCAAGTGAACTGGTGTAGAAATTGAGCAATGAGGCGTCTAACCACGATTCTGCTTTTTTATGAGGTCACGCTGATGTCATACGAGTATGTCGAATGAACGAAACTATAGTGACGCGATTTTTTACCGGTTCTAGCGCGTTGGTGAGGTACTTGGGAGGGTACTTGGCAGTGGTGGCAGTGGTGGCAGCGGCGGCAGCAGCGGGACAGCACGGCTTACGCTGTGTCTCCTCTTCTATGCCTCGCAGATTGCCTATCGTCCGGTGGCCCCATCGATGTATAGCCCGCACATGATCATCCCGTGACTAGACACGAGTCCGCCTCTACGTCACGGCCTACGTCATTACCATACCCACAGTGCAAGCTCTACATACACCCGACACAAGCACTGGGACGCTTCACTTGGTAATGGCGGGACAGCACGGCTTACGCTGTATCTCCTCTTCTATGCCTCGCAGGTAACGCACTATGCTGCGACCGAATGATTCACGTTGCTTATTTATTGCTGTTGCTACTGCCAAAGTATTCGTTTTTTTTCTGTGTCTTTTTGTTTTCGCTGCAATGTCCCCCGAAGAGCCAAAAATTCTGAAAGGTTTGAAACAAGAAATTCGTGATATGCGTACATCTCTGGAGACAGAATCTACGAAGGAAAATGGAGAGATTTAGCATAGTCTGGGTCATATGAACAAATGTTTTGAGGAAATGTGTACCACCATGAAAGATATTCAGAAAGAAAACGCTGAAATCAAGGCCGAGAACGCTTGCCTCACTTCAAAGTGCACACCACTGAAGAAGCCTGTACTGGAAGCTGAGCTCAGAATTAATTGCACAGCTACACCAATATTCCAGAAATAACAACCTGGAATTCAAAGATGTTCCAACTTCACAGGGCGAAAACCTTTCTACCATTCTGAAAAAAAGTCGGAGAAGTTGTAGGTCAGCCTATTAGTGAAAATGATGTTGAGATCTGTCACAGGGCTCTGACGAGGGATTCCGGGCACTCCAACATTCTGGTACAGTTCCCCAGCCGGTCAAAACGCTACGCAGTCCTCAACAAAACTCGAAAGAAGCGACTGTCGGTCACTGATCTTGGCTACACACAGTCTTGTGCTGTGTCTGTCAATGAACACCTGTGCTCTGAATTGAAAGAACTTTAGGCCTTGACGATCGCGCGAAAAAGAATTGGCGTTTAGCTTGGATGCGGGACGGAAAGATTTTTGCTAGGAAAAGTGAATCCTCCCGTTCGTTGCAAATAACGCAAAGACGGGTCTTCCCCCTCCCGCATCCCGCCTTATGTAGGGCGCGGGCGGTTACCCTTCGACCTTTACAAGCCCGTGCGTACCCTAACCTCGCGGTTCTTCATGCCTTATACGCCGAAAGATATCCCAGTGCGGACGGCCCTGCCTGTGGACTAAGGGCAACATTGGACCATGTGTTGTGGGAGTGTGAAGCCATCGGCTCCTCCTTCAGCGAGGATAGGTGGGCTGCGCTCTTGGGCAGCCCCGAACTCAACGACCAAACCCTGGCCGTCCAGAGTGCCCGCAATGGGGCCGTCAAGCTCGGCTTGGCGGTCCCTACGTGGGACTAGCCGGGTGGCGTGGGGTCTCCCCTGCGTCTTCTCCGGACCAAAATAAAGTTACTTCACTCACTCACTCACTCACTCACTCACCAAGGTTTCATGACTTGCTGCTTTCAATAAATTTTAGAATTTTATTTTATGTGCAAAAAGAACGTTACCAAATTTGATGTGTCGCGCTTCCCAAGAAAATAAATTATTTATCGGTTCCCATATCATCAGATACATTCGCAGACTACTTTCTGTTGCAGTGAAGGGAAAGCTGCGCGGGCGGAGCTTCTGCACATGTGTTACTGCGCAAAGTAGTCCGGCAGCGTTTGAAACCATTTTTGGGTTCCTTGAACACACACTGAATGAGCGTAGCTTCCAATGCGATGGTATCGCATTTTTCAACCACGGAAGAGAAGAGCTACAAAATAGGTTAAAGTTACAGCGCAGTGGTGTTTTTAACGCAAAAGTGTTCTCTTCCAAACTCCAGCGGAGATCTGTCCCATGTGCGTACAACCGTGAACAAAACTATACGGACCACAGGGTCACCAAAATAAAAAAACCAAGAAAACTGACTTGATTAGAAATTCAGATAGAGAAACTGACATTGACAAGTAGACTATAAAGTTCGCAACGCCATGTTTGCTCTGCCGCCGTCAATTTCAAATTACACTCACAGCCGGAGAAGAATATCGGCTTTATCGCTAATTCCCTTATCCATATACTTTTGTGCTGAGGGCAGTAGGTCACAACATCATCATCACGCCAATACCCCAGCGTTCAAGAAAAGCTTACATATTTAGAAGTAATAATAATCTACAAACAAGGATTGTGCTCGTCTGTTTACAATTTTTTGAAATATAGTTGGGTGAACTTTTAGAAATGTTCAGATATGGGTTTTAAAATTTCAGATATATTTGCACGTTAGACGGTTCGGATAAATAAAACTTATGAAGGAACGTCGTGTCACTGATGTTGATGAAACGAATGAGTCGTACATTAGAATGCATCAAAAAAATGGCTGTGGCTTAGGTAAGGTTAAGCCCAGGATGCGAAGCATACTAGCCTTTATTTTAGTTGTTGAACCACTGTTTAGCCTGGTGAACTGCTGTTGCTTGGCTATATTTGGTTCGGCTAGACGAAGAAACAACTCATGCATTACTGCTTCGCCTTCAAGAGTGGAACGCGACAGCGTTCCCGTCGACCCGCCAAGGGGTGTAAGACAATGGGCTACAGGGCAGCGACTACGCGCCCCGCATTGGACGCGGTGAGCGTCGAGCAAAGCAGCGTTCGGCGCGGCAACGAAATGTGCGCCTGAGCAAGAGACGCACGCCTTAGAAACAGCTCGTTTCTAAGGCAACACCGCATTCACTAGAGGCGCTTTTGTACCGCTTTGAAGCATCGTACTCGTGGCTCAGTATAGGCGACGTTTTAGCCAATAATGATACACCTCGGTTCACTCATTTTCAAGGGGACAGCCATGCCAGACTGGATCGTGTCTATGTTTCTGGGGAAGCGTTGCCATTGTGCAGTGATTATGAAGTCAAACATGTTTACTTTAGCGACCACAGTTTGGTCCGTTTTTCGCTTGGTCCGAAGAAGCCGTCAAGCTTCAACTGGGGTCTTTGGAAATTCAATGAAAAATTGCTGCAGGACGAAATATTTATAAAAAAAATCAAGATAGCATTCAAGAGCTGTTATCGGGTGTTCACAGTGACTGCATGGAAAGGTGGGAGTGTTTTAAGCAAGAAACAAAGTTAATAGCCATAGAAAGGTCCAGCGTTTTACACCACCAAGAAAAAAGAAATGAAATAGAATTACAAAGTGAGCTCAACTTTTATTTAAACATGGAAAGCGTCCGTCCTGGTTGTTTCGCTAAAGAAATACAGCGAACGAAAGCACAGTTGGAACTTGTCGATAAGGAAAAATATCGGGGCGCAATCATTCTCGCACGCGCAGAACATCTATGGTGCGGAGAACAACCTACAAAGCGCTCGTTTTCGGATGAAAAAAGTTATGCCTCACGAAAGGAGATAAATGCGATAACATACCGTAATGAAATAGTACGTGATAAGAAAACCATCCAACTTGCCTTTGTAGATTATTACAGCGAACTCTTAGGACAGGAAACGCAATGCGAACAGGGGTTCGAAAATGATTTCTTACACCTTTTGCCAAGTCTAGATGATGAACAACGAAATAGATTAGAAATGCCAATAAGCATCAAGGAAATAGAGCAGGCTATAGATGACCTGAGCCCTGGGAAAACGCCAGGACCTGATGGACTGAGTGGATCATTCTATAAAGCTTTCAAAACAGATATAGCTGCAGCTCTTTATTACGTTATCACAGAAGCCTATGAAAAGCGGGTACTGCCACCGTCGTTTCGCGAGAGTCATATTGTCCTGATACCCAAAACTACCGATCGCTCATCGCTCCTATCCGTGCGAGCCTATCGACCAATCAGCTTAACAAACTCAGACTATAAGATATACACTAAAGTTTTGGGCAGAAGGCTACAGAGTATAATAACACGATTGATAGGGCCACATCAAACATGTGGCATTAAGGGGAGGTCAATAACTACAAACGTACACGTAGCAAGAACAGTACTTGAGCACTGTGATGACTTTTCTGGTAGGGTGGCCATGTTACAATTGGACCTAGAAAAAGCGTTCGATAGAGTGACACACACAATTCTTTTCAATGTTTTGGAGCACGTGAATGTGGGAACAATCTTAACAGAAGGGATCAGAATGTGCTATGCAGGCGTTTCCACAAAGGTAATCGTTAATGGAACACTCTCTCCCAGCATTGCCGTCAGGTCTTCCGTAAGACAGGGATGTGGATTATCGCCTCTACTGTTTGCCCTATATCTCGAGCCACTGTGTCTAAAGATAATAAAAGAGAGCCATGTCCGGGGTTTTAGGGTCGGTTACAGTGAGGTAAAATTGTTAGCATACGCGGATGACGTCGCTGTTTTTTGTGATGACAAGCAAAGTGTAAGCAATACTGTTAATGTTGTGACAAAGTATTGTAAAATGACGGGGAGTGCGATTAATTGGGGTAAGTCGATTAGGATATGGTATGGACAATGGGAAGACACGCCTTCACTTTTTGAAAACATGCAGTGGACGAATAAGCCTACCAAGTACCTTGGGGTACCTCTGCAACACCACCAGGACACCAAAGATTATTGGCAAGGAGAGGTCGCAGAAATTAAGGCGAAAACGGCAAGGCTGGGTGGGAGAGAACTATCAATATTCACAAGAGCAACAGTGTGTAATGTGTTTTTAGTGGCCAAAATTTGGTATGTTTTACAAGCACTGTGCGCATCAAGAGTCAGCATACAAAGAATACACCGGCAGTTTGCCATCTTCATTTGGGGTTCCGTATGGGAGCGCTCTAGTCGCACTAATTTGTTCAGAACAGTGAAAAGTGGAGGCCTAGGGTTGGTTCATCTCTTTTTAAGACAAGTCGTGTCGAGATTTTTGTTCCTACGTGATCAGAAAGATACATTCTTGTGCACAGTCCTTCAAAGACGTATGAGCAACGCGTTGCCTCAATTCGTTGTGTCCTCCGATTACACCACAGGACCTAGGCTCAGAGGCTTCCTGCGAGAAGTCGTATTGGCCGTTGACTTCCTACATACGCGCTTTTCATTGAATTACCTTGCATCTGTTAAACGGAAAAGACTGTACAAAGATTTACTTGATGTATCATTGCCTGTGCCTGTCTATCGTTCTATGTACCGCGTTGAATCCAGAGGAACAAATGTGCTCAAGCGAGTGAAGCGGATGCCGATACGGTCATCCGCAAAAACCTTTTTCTTCCCATTACACAGTGGAACGCTCCCAGTGAAGCCATGGCTAAGAGAAAGGGGAATCTTCGTGCCGTGGTCTGTAAACTGCTCAAGATGCAGGCAACCAGAGACGATTGAGCATATCTTTCTTGATTGTTCAGATGCAATGTTCTTGTGGGACATCCTACAAAGAACGTTGAAAAAGGAATTACCGATAACACCGTACGGCATCCGCTTCTTGCCAACTGAGAACGCAGATATGCCAAGTGACATGTTTATGGCAATATGTTTACATAGCCTGTGGAAAACGAGAATGGATGAGCGCCATGAGAGGCTTGTTATTCATCCTGCGAGAGAGCATTTCATTGAAAGCGTGCTATATCTGCGTGAAGCTTATAAAACGAGAACAGAACCACCCGAATGGATGCATATATTGGATGAACTAGCGGTAATCAAGTGTTTTTAACTATTCGCAAGGGCCCAAGACGGTCATTGCTTTTACCATTATGAAGTGTATCTGTTTGTGCCGTATGTGTACGTCGAAGACCGGCAATAAAGAAAAAAAAACTCGTGGCTCAGTGGTAGCGTCTCCGTCCCACACTCCGGAGACCCTGGTTCGATTCCCACCCAGCCCCTCTTGCAAGCGTTGAGCCAAAGCCACTTCTCCTCTGTCGTGACGTCACGGTGTCACGTGGTTTCAAGGCGACACCGCCGCGCCTGAGGAGCTGGGTTGAGCTCTCGTAATATGCTTCCCATAAAATCGTCTCCAACCACAGTGAAACTCACTTCCCTTGTGCCAACACTCCCCACTTCGAGCTTCTCTGCTCTCTTTGGCTGCTCTCTCTTTGCATGTGTTGCCGTTCTCGCAAAGTTCGCGACAACTTGTGTCGAAATAAACTGTTTATGCGTAAACATTCCAGGCCTACTTCCCTCTGAAATCTGTCGTTCCGTCCATCTGCCTGTAACGGGTGACACGATGCACTTCATAACTTTTTCTAAAGACCACCAATAGTTAGGTACATTGCCTTTTTTATATCACTCATTGCAAAAACCATGGTCTTGCATATTAAGAATACCTACCATGATTGCAGTAGTGTAACGCCTGTTTCTTTCAATATATCTGGCCTGAGAAAGCGCCTTGCGTTATAGTCAGACATTGACAGGCTTGTGCCGCGTTGATACTTCATCGTAAAATGGACGCAGTGCAAAAGATGAGAAGAAGACCATAAAGTATTCCTACTTTGTCACCGTCTTTTGTGCTGTAGCCTGTTTTTCGCTGTATTCGGGCTCATGACACAAGTATAACGCAGTTTCACAGCGAACTGTTAATGCGACTACAAGCGCTTACAACGTTATATACCAGTTTTTGCGATTTTATTGAAAAAACTGAATCACCTTAAAGAAATGTGGGGAATGATAGCGGAACTAGGCCGGCGAGTTTTCAAATATTTTTTTTTCAAGTAGGGGTGAAATGATAATTGTTATGCCCTCGTTTTTAGCCCGTTGACAAATGTAATACTACAGGGTTTCGTAGAAGCACCCTAAAAGGTAAATATTTCATATTTAAATCCAATAATGGCCACACTTTGTGCTACATGCACCGAAATTTCGAAGCGTCCCACTTTACTTGATGGATTACAAACAATTACTGCGCACTTGTCTACTCTCAATGTTTAAACGTTACACACAGCATGTTGTTGTTCACCAGTTTCTATGATGAATTATGTGACGCACTCTCTTTGAACTCTGTGGAAATAGAAAGCGCGTTGTGTATGACAAATTGTTGTTTCATCTTTGTATCTTAACTACAGCTTTTGTTGAAGGTCACGCATTCAAGCGTTGCGGAATATGATACGGCCCTCATTCGCAATATTTCTAAAAGCCCCAAAAGTTCTTCACAAGAAACCAACTGGAAATTTGCCGAAAACAGTGGAAATATAAGGTCAAATGTGTGGTGTAACTTTCATATTTTTGGATTAAATAAAAGGGTTACAGAGAACTACTGAACTCACGTCTTTTCTTCCCCTTTATTTTTATGTGTGTCCTCGGTGAATTGGACAATGCAACTTTTTATATTTATCGAAAATAAGGGCCACGTTATGGATAATGTGTACAGAAAGTTCGAAGTACGTTGGTTGATTGTCACATTTGTAACAAATAGTGTATGCAAGTGCTCCGAGCCGTCATGAGTGTTTCACGGGCAGTGCAAAATTTAACCCGCAGGTGTAACATAACTAGACAGCCGAACAATATTAAACTCAGCAAAAATGGTCCGATTTCCAGGGCAAAGCTATGGGCGGAGCTAATTTCGCCTGGATCCAAAAATACGGTTTTGCGGAGAATTGCTTAAACAAGTGCTCACAAGTGTCACGCTAATGTCATTAGCTCAGTTTCCCAGTGTCCTGAGCGAACTCTACGTTACAGAAATTTGATATTTAGTACAAATAGGGGTCATATTTAGTTAAATTTGTCTCGAAATTTTAACCTTTATTGCTTATTAGGAGCTTTGCTAATAACTTTTGGAGCTTCCTTTCTTTTTATCGAGCCTCCTTTGGAGCCTCCATAAATTCAAACGCTAGCGATTCCGGAAATACTTCAATGCATTGTTTGGAGTAAAGCGTTTTATTCGGCGAATCATTGCAGGCCTAGTATTTCTCAAAGAGCAACTTGACTTTTCTCCATCTCAGACATTCCACATGGAATATTGACCGAAGACAAAGCAGCTAGGGAACACTAACAACGGCGCCGTCTCTTGATAAATTCGCAGAGCAGTTTGGTTGATCGCAGTTATTGCTGCGAACTGTCTGCCACTGCTATCACGTGTTCTAGGTGAGGGCGAAAGGATCAATCCACAGTCCTAAAAACAGGCTTCCAGATGGCGCACTTGTACACATACATACGAAGGTATTGGTTATTGGAGGGTGGTGCTCAAAAACTTACAACTTAGACAGAGAAATTAGAAGACCGATTTCATCGACATAATCGGCAGTTACATCCAATGCAACTAGTAACGTTGCCAATAGAGTTCTGGTCCAGCACTTGAAGGGCCAGTAGTCCACAAGGTGATATCATCCGTGTAGATTGCGGTGCCTACTGCATATTTATCCAGGTCAGGTAAACCGCGAGGCATGCCTGCAAGCTCACTGTTTAAAAAGAGCTACGACAAAACATCGCCCTTGGAACTCTGCAAGTGACAGGGCGAATTTTCCTTGTCACAAGACCAATGCGTACCTTCATTGTTCCATCTGCTAAATATAGTCGAAACGTAAGCAGGTACGCGATCTTCAAATATAGTACATATGAGGGCCTCCAAAATAGTCATGAGTGGAAAAGAGTCAAAGGGTTCCTGGATGTCCTGGAAGAGGATTTACGCATGAAGGCTATTGTAACTTGTTGACTATACCGAAGCTGCAAAGTACCGAACAGGGTGTGATGCAGAACGATTTCGGTGAACAATCACCCAAAGTTCATGAAACGAAGTCATTCGTGTGACGTATATCAGTGAGGCGCTCACTTACTAAGCGTTCTTCCAACTTTCCACAACGCGACGTGGAGAGATGGAACGATAACACTTAAGAGGAAGCTTTAGTTAAACTCCGATGCCACCTGTTCAAATACATGTAAAAGGCAGAAATGCTTTTCTGAGATGGCCCCAGGCCAGATTTTAATAAAACTTGTCGTATATAAAGCAAAATTGGGATTTAGGCCCGGCCTTAATTTTTTATAAGGACTGCCGCAAATTGATATGGTTGAAAACAACAGAAGAACGATCTTCACAAATCTGCAATTCTTCGACAAAGACAGACACAGCCGTTCTGTAAATTGCACCCGTTAGAACACCAAACACAGGCAAACTTAATATATTATTTCATATCCTGTGCGAATTTGTCACAATGTTCACAAAGGTTTCGCAAAAGCTTTACTTACATATTAGTGGTGCATTTAAGAACCATTTCTATAGCATAAATTTTGACCGCCTTCATAGTACTTCTAAATGCATGTTACAAAATTGTGATATCACATCCCATTGCTGAGATATAGGGTTGGAAGCTGGATAGGTTTTCGTAATGTTTTCCATTTCAACAATATTTGCAAAGCAATCGATGGCTTCCAACAGTCACAGTCACTTCCGAAATCGCTTCCAACAGTCACTAGACGTTAAATTTTCGTTTACATTCAAGAGACCTCAAATACTTATATGTAACTCTAACTATATCGTTGGGCCCTGAAAACGTCTCTTTGTGTTATTTTCACCTTGACTTGTTTAGTGACCGCAATTTGTTCAACATCATAAAAGCTTATTAGTGTACTTCTATGTACCTATCACTAATTAAATTCAAACTTCGAACTGCTGTAATGCCTCAAGACAGGAAGATTACCTCTTTTGGGGAATAGGTTACAAGAAAACAAAACTAAAAGAACACGATTCAATCAGAAAACAGAAAGAGCTAGAGCGAAGAATAACGTTACTTAGGATAATCTTTTCTTTAATTTAAACCCGGCGCTCATTCAATACTGAGACAATGTCTTCCGGAACTGAAAACGAGCAAACCGTATTCCAATTAGGACCACACGTCCAGGTGCTAATTAGAGATGGAGCGGGAGGGTTACAGTATAAGTTGAGACTCGTGTGCAAAAAGAAGGGGAAAATGTCTCTAGGCTTGAATGAATCACGTACAAAATAAAGTAAGAGAATATTTCTTCGGCTATTTTTCAAGCGCACTTAGTGAAAAACAGACTGTGAAAGAAAAAGAAAGCAGCAGAAACACTGAAACGGAGGTGAGTGTTCGAAGTGCTCAACAAGTTCGATAAAAAAAACGGGAGACCCGAGAAGTAGGTGAGGTTCCCTAGACTCTCCACTCTTAAATCCGTATTTCAAGTATATTCTCGTCGCTTCCATTCCTGTATTACTTTACGTATTTCATTTTTTCCCGGAATGAGGGACACTTCTCAAGGAACACAGGTGGACAGCGGAAATCTAATTGGATTAGCTGCTGCTACGCGCAGGTATAACACCTGGGCTCCAAAATGAGCCTGGACCTCTGGGAAAGTTCTGATAATTACGAATACCAAGCGGTACTGTTAATTAAGTGCGAAGAGCTTTGAGGACCAGCATTAGCTCACTCGCCTTGTGAAAAGGTGCCGGTAGTCTAAAAGATCTGAAAAGTTATACAGCCGAAGAGCGATACGCGTATTGGAACTTTCCATGGCCGTCGCGTTCGTTTTCTGGAACTGGTGTCTGATGAGTGTAAGGCGGCATTCACAACAAGTGGTCGCAGAGATCACGTGATCAAGTTCGTCGCAAAGCGGTAGTTGCACTCTGTCTCTTTCTTCGACAAGCGACCGATTTTGAGAAGTAACTCAGTGTCTCAGTCAGCTTCGCGACTGGAATCGCAGTTCTCTTGTAGCAATAGGAACCGGAGCAATTTAGACGTCGGAATTCGCTCGCGGTTATTTTACGTGGCGGTGGCTCCGCCAGCTACGAAGCATTCTTTTTCTCAGTTTTTTTTTTCTCTTTCTTTTCTCGAACGTGAACGCAGACGTGAGTGGCAGCATTTGCGAGGCACTTCGATGGGGCGACAGACAGGATCACGCTAGCCGGCTTAAACACCAGTCCCCGTGAGTAGCCACTTAGTCGCCATTCATGGTGGGTCACGCGGCCTCCATCAGTAGCCGGTGTGGATGCCACATTACTCCAACTGTCGCGGCTACTGGCTAGTCATTTCTTCCCTAGAGACTCGTGCGGATTGGAGTCAACCAATTTCAATAAGCATTGTCCTGCTCAATAGGACTGTTGGATACTCCCTTTGACTCTGAGTAGTAGTGGAGAATCTTGCTACAAGATAATCTAGCATGCCATGTGCATGACTTATATATGCTCCCAAGCCTTCTGTCGCAGCAAAGCCAAAGCTACGGAGTCGAAGCACATTTTTCTTTTTTTTTGCTGAGTATCTGCACGTAGTTTGCGAATGTAACCAACTGGAAGCTGCGTATAGCGTAAAACAAACAGTACCAATTATTAGCTTAAACCAAATGGAAAGCTTAATTCGGAACATGATTTCCGTTTTTGTCATTGCCAGTTTTTTTGCTTTCTGTTGTCCGTGTCTGGTTTTCCTGGTCCCGTAAAACGCCAGCAACGTGTCGGCACTACGTGGAGTAGTAACACAAGAGCAGAATCTCCGTACGTGTGAGCACGTGCGCGCAGCTTTGGCTGTGCTGCCACAGAAAGTTGTCGTTTGGTTCGCATCCGCGGTAAGAAAAAGAGCGAGAGAGCGCGGGTGGCTGTGATGCTGTGCAGTGAACAATGTTCCCGTGAAACGTGCAAACGTGTCCTACGCACAACACTTTGCAATTCGCACGCGTCTGTCATTCAGTTCTAGAGCCTGAAGGTAAGGTCGTTCTTAATAAAGGAAAAATCAGACATCCACCTAAGCGTAGCTAAATGATACCAAGGAAAACCCATACGTGTTCCTCGAAAGTAAAGCCTCGCAGTTGAAGAAACATTCGTCATGGTCCGAGACTAGAACCCGTGACCACCGCCTTTCCCGGGGCAGCCACTATACCATCTGAGCTAATCAGGCGGCTAGCAACTTTGCACTGCGAGGCTTTTCTTTCGAGGAACCCGTATCGGTTTCCTTTGTAGCACTTAGCTACGTTTAGGTGGATGTCTCATTTTCCCTCATTCTCCACCTTGCGGCTTTCCGCAGAATTGTTACGTCAAGGTAGTTCTTTGTTTAAAATGTCAATGGCGCACTCGTTGTTCGAAGTGCCCTCCCCCACAGTCACAAGGGGTCTGTCGTCCAAACCACGCAATACGGTATAAGGTACTTGACGTTCTGTGCTGTGATTGGGGTAGTCACACAAGGATGAGCGACATCGTGTCTAGAGTGTGACGTGCTCTACAGCTGGGGTCACTTTCAGGGTCTATCTTGTGAAATAGTGTCCTGTAAACGTCACCCCGAGTCTGAGTCTGTATAGGAAAATTATTGCACTTCACTTTGCATTGGGGGGAGTACTGAATGTCAAGTCTGTGTCTAGCGCGAATAGTAATTTTGGCCATAGTTGGAATTAGCCCAGTGCAGAATTTGTCATCTTCTGTCACGCCTGGGGAAGACGATGCTTATGAGTTGGCGTCGGTATGCGCAAGCTTTGCTTCCATGTCTGCTGGAATTACTTACTTAAGATGCAGCCTGGAGATGTGTGGAGTGGTCCTTCTCACGTGAATGTGCAAACATCTCAACTGCATCTGTGCTGAGTTGCTCGTTCCTTCATCCCTTCAGTGGATATCATTCGCCTTGCACACTGCTGACCTAAGTGTGAAAATGCTCTCCACCGACGCCTTATACCTCCATGAAAATGAGTCTTAGCGCTTTACGTGAAGCAGTTCGTTCCGCTCATTCTGAAGACTTACTTTCTTCTTTTTTTGCGAGCGATCTTGAAACGCCGTTTTTTTTTTCTGGTGTCATTAATTAGTCAAAACAAATTGCCTAAATTTTCAGCTTTCCGTATTTACGGAGACCGCAATGACCAAATTGAGCATTGCACTAGAATCCACCACGCTTAACCGTTTCCAGCGCGCTACATCTCCCTTATTTACCAAAGGAAATCCTGGAGACGACGCCGAAACTCTACGTCATTAATTTTGCAGGGTCGGCTGTTAAGCGCTTACCCACGCTTCGCCGCTTCCGTCCTCCATAATTCCTTCGTCCGGTCTTTGCCACGTGCCGTGTCTATTTCTAGGTGAACAAATACGGGTAGCGGGTCTCAATCAATCCAGTAGTGAGTAGGGCATGTTTTAGCGTCGGTGTAGATAGTGGTGCGTCTAGTGAAGTGTGCTAGGTCAGATGCCGGAGCAGCTAATTAATTATGAAATTTACGAGGAAGCATTTAGACTAGGGTGCGCACGCTCAGATAACCATACCCTCCAGTGGTATTCCAGTTGAGGAAGTCACCGAACGTTATTCGGCAAGCCAGTGAGAGGGAAAGGGGTGAATTTGGTTGTATAAAGTAGGGCAGGTATTCTGGGTGTAAGGTAGCAAACCAGGTCGAAATTTATTTACTAGCTCACATTGGGCGAGGTCGAGGCAGGAAGGGAAAGTGGAAAGGAAAGACATAAGAGATGATTGATGCGCATATATATATATATATATATATATATATATATATATATATATATATATATATATATATATATATATATATATATATATATATATATATATGAAGCGGTCTGCGCTGGACGCATGAAAGAAGACGAAGGAAGGTGCTAGGGGAGAAGTGAGAAGGAAGAAGTTGGAATAAAATGGCGGACGACACCCGTCTCACTTAGATGATGTCATTTCTGTTGCCGTTCTAGTTAGGAACGCTACATTTTGGCGCAGCCGACAGTTTTCGAAGACCAGCGATGCGGGTGACGTTTTTCGTCGACCAGGCGTCATCAGAGTCTGTTGTGTTCACCCGATACCAAGTGCACGGTGAGCCAGCGACGGACCTTCCTCTTGAAGTTAGTTCTACCGCGCTGATCAACGTGGTACTGCAACAAGCTGCAATCAGCCGCCAAGCCCTCGTGCAAACAGGATCGGTGACAGTGAATCTACAACTGCAGACACTGAGCGAACTCGTTCTGGAACCCATACGACGTGGCACCCTCAAAGAGGACACGCCTGCCGGGAAGGTGAGCCTAGACTTGAGTGTTATGGAACTGCAAAGGAACATTATACAACAGATCGAAATAATGAGAACTTTCGTCCAAGCGCTTAGTCGAGAGCAGTCAGCACGAAGTATTGTTGAACCAGATGTTTTTGAAGGAAAATCGCAAAATGCACACTACTGGCTGTGTTTTTTCGAGTACGCCTGTGACAAGAATCTGTGGCACTCCGACGACACAAAGATTTTGAATATGCGCCGCTATTTGGGCGGTATAGCCAGAAAATGGTATGACGTGCAACTCATGGATTATGGAACAACATGTTGGGAACTGTGGAAAAGCAACTTTTTAGGGGCTTTCGAAGGCAACGCAGTAGAAAGATGGGATGCGGCACTGCGGTTCAGTTATACAGGTGGCTCTCTGCTTGAGTACTGTCTTGAGAAGCGTCGCCTGTTGTATTCTGCAGAACCGAAGCTGTCGTCTTCTGCTGTTGTAGCTTTGATAACGCAAGGGTTGTGTATCGAGATCCGTAGTCATGTCCAGCTCAAAGGTCCAAGAACGTTTGATGACCTTCTGAACTTTCTACAGACCTCAGTGCCAAGAATTACATCGAGAAGACAGCCAGATGGTAGAACAGAGCAACTTGATTCCAATCTAGAGTCGTTGCCGTCAACTGAATGTGAACACAGCTTCATAAACAAATCTCTGGGAAGCGTAAATCATGACTGTGAGGATGGTGAAGAACCAATTACCGCAGTTCACGGCAACCTACTTCCACATAATCTGTCTACCGTGCATCACAAGCCCCAGAAAAAGAGCTTCAGTGAGACAGTATATTTGGTGTCGTCAAGCTTATTGTACGCCCCCATTAAGGTAGATGGCATTGAAGTGAAGGCTCTCGTTGACAGTGGAGCTTCGGTATCTATTATCAACAAGACTCGAGTGGATGCCAGTCGTCTGCACGCTGGTAGAACATTGCGTGTCCAAGCCTATGATGGGTCAGTGACCATGCATAGCGAATGGGTAACCCTGGCTATTGAATTTCAAGGAAATGCTATTACCAGTGACGTATTGGCCATTCCCAATGTCACCTACGATTTTCTTTTGTCCCGTCCAGACATGAAAAAACTTAAGATGAACCTCTATTGGGATGACAAGGTAATGGCCGAAGACACGATAAGAACAGAAGACCCTGGTGGAGAACCTAGTGTATCAAGGCTAATTTTTCACCACGAAGACATCAAGACTAAGTACCCAGAGCTTATATGCATAGGAAGCTACCCTCCAGCAATGAAATCCCATGTCGTTCCTTTCGAGCTCACAGATAAAACAGTGGTTCGTAGAACCCCCTATAATATGTCCAGAGATAAAAAGGTGTGGCTGAAAAAGGAGTTGCAAGAAATGTTAGACGCAGGTATCATCCGGCCTTCTGTATCCCCATTTGCTTCTCCTATCACTATTGCACCTAAAGAAGACGGGACATTCCGCCTCTGCACAGACTACCGGGCTCTCAATCGTCAAACTGAATTGATACCTTATCCAATGCCGAGAATCGACGACATCATTGACGAAACCGGTGGTTGCCATTGGTTTTCACGAATAGATCTCTGCAAGGGCTTTTGGCAGATTCCACTAAGTGAAGAAACGAAGAAGTACACCGCGTTCATAACCCCATTTGACTTGTTTGAGTACAACCGCCTACCATTTGGTTGGAAAAACTCCCCTGCGTGGTTTCAGAAGATTATGACGGACATTCTGAAACCTTACCTGGGCACATTTTGCAATGTGTACATCGACGACATCATCATCTACTCAAAGACAAAGGACGAACACCGTAGTCATCTTTCAAAAGTTCTTCATGCCCTCAGTCTTGCCCAACTCAAAGTCAACTTCAAGAAAAGTGCGTTCTTTCAAGATACCGTAGTATTTCTTGGCAGGGTGTTTGATGGACAGACTAAAAGCACCAAGCAAGAATCGGTAGAGAGAATCTCCAAGCTGGTAAAGCCTTATGATGTGCACTCCCTGCGCGTTTTTCTTGGCCTTGCAGGACACTTCCGGGCGTTTATCAAAGACTACGCACTGCGAACAAGGTGCCTCACACGTTTAACTCAGAAAGACGTGCCTTTTCATTGGGACGAGAAGTGCGAAGCTGTCTATCGTGAGCTTGTAAAACTAATATCGTCGGACCCCATCTTGCGAATACCGGATTTTTCCTTGCCTTTCGTGCTGAACACGGACGCATCACATTATGCTACCGGTGCAGTTCTATACCAGAAGCCATCCAAACAAGCTGATCAAACCAAACACTACGTCGTGGGGTACTACAGCTATACCCTGAAACCCGCCGAAATCAATTACTGTACCACAGAAAAGGAAGCTCTGGCCGTCTTAAAAGCTGTGCAGTACTTTCGTACTTACCTGGAAGGTGCCAAATTCATACTTTTCACGGACCATCAAGCATTGACTCAACTTCTGAGCATGGCCCAGCCAAGAGGCCGCATTGCTAGATGGGTGAACTATCTGCAACAATTTGATTTCGTAATTTCGCACCGTCCTGGCCCACTCCTCACTGACGCTGACGCACTATCAAGATTACTTGTACAGGAATCAAGCAATAATCCAGATACAATCAATCATATTAAGCTATGGGAAGGTACAGAAGAGCTCCAGTTTATCAATGGAAGGTATCACGTACCACCAACTATGATTCCAAGGATTCTTCATCTATACCACGACACCCCTGAATCGGGTGGACATGATGGCTTCTGGCGCACTTATAAGAAATTGCTCATGAGATTCACATGGCCGCGCATGAAAAACGACATCAGCCATTACATCCGCACATGCCACCTCTGCCAGGTGAACAAAGTTAAATTCAAGCAATCGACAGACGTTATGACAAACCCTGAATATTCAAGCATCCCGTTCGAAGTAATTCATTTGGACTTCGCGGAGCTCAAAAAGAAGGGGGAAGGAGTCAAGCGAACGCAAGCTTTCTTGCTCTCCATAGATGAGTGCACACGGACGATTGCGGCTAAAGCTGGCAAAGAAGACGCAAACAGCGTAATAGACCTCCTCAAAGCTGAGTGTTTTAAACACACAAAGACGCTCGTCTGCGACAACGGGCCGGCTTTTCGGAGTGCCAAATTATCAAAGTGGGCCCGGGAGCACGGCATCATGATAAAGTATTCTTCTCCATACCACCCGGCAGCAAACGGCCTAGCGGAACGTGCCATACGAGACATCAAACAGTATCTGAAGATGTATCCAGACTTTGCCGGTGGCTGGAAGTGCTGTCTCGAGGCCGCTGTGAAGCATCACAACAGATCATACACCACGAGTTTAGGCTGCAGCCCTCATTTTGTAACTTCAGGTACAGCGCCCATACTTCCTGCAGATCGTGAGCTAGGTCTCCTAGAGAACCTCGAACTTGCGGAAGTAAGGAAAACTGTCAAAGAACAGGAGATCTACAGGCGCCGCATGAAGCGAAACTTTGATAAAAGGCACAGTAGCGAGATGCCGGACATACAGCCTGGAGACTATGTCCTTGTAAGGAAAGGAGCTGTGCCCTCAAATTCAAAATATTGCGGACCATTTCAAGTTATTAAGACTGCATGCCAGCATGGAATATTAAAGAATGTCTGGTACGCCGGAGCCTCGGGCCAAACGGAGTGCGCCGCTATTGGAAACGTATTCAAGTATTACCCCAGGAGGTGTAATTAAAAGAAATCCGGAAGAGTGAAGCGGTCTGCGCTGGACGCATGAAAGAAGACGAAGGAAGGTGCTAGGGGAGAAGTGAGAAGGAAGAAGTTGGAATAAAATGGCGGACGACACCCGTCTCACTTAGATGATGTCATTTCTGTTGCCGTTCTAGTTAAGAACGCTACAATATATATATATATATATATATATATATATATATATACAACCACTTTTACCACGCTTTCAAAGGCGCGGAAAAGGGGAAATGAAAATAGAAATCAGAAAGGGAAAGACAAGTAGAAAGGATGAAGGAAATGAATAAGACGTGAATCGCGCGCAAATATTTATACGACCGCGTTTGCCGCGCATTCAAAGGCGGTCGCAGAGCTCACTCATCCCAAAAATGCGCAACAGCGCCCTGTTGGCTTACTGTGTCTTTGGCTCGGTCGAATCCACTGTTCCAAGATCTTTGACTGTGTGCATGCTCAGTCGTTCACACGGCGTAAAGGCGCACGCGAAGCCTCTCTTACATCACCAAAAGAAGGCCAGTAGCTGAAGGTGCGTGCTATGGTATCGTCGCAATCTCAAAAGCTGCATGAGGTCCTGCCTGCATGAGAGGCACTTTGCCGATACGAAAACGGTAGGCATACTGACAAACGTGTACAAATAGTTTGCATAGTGGCATGGTAAAGCTTCTTTATAACCTGTGTTCGAGAGGGAGACGTTAAGAAACTGGCGTTCAGGACCGGAAATGTCTTGGTCGAGTTGGTGTTGGTGCACACTCTCGATTCACACCTGCCACGGTGGCCCAGTGGCTATGGCGTTGTGCTGCAGAGCTCGAGGACGCGGGTTCGATCCCTGTCTTAGCGGCCCCATTTCGAAGCGTCATGTGTACTTAGATAAAGGTACACGTTATAGGAACCGAGGTGGTCAAAATTAATCAAATTATGACGCCGTATGTGCGTCATAATCAGACCGGGGTTTAGGCCTCAGAAACATTAAAGCCACAGAATGTAACGTTAATGTGTGCTTTCCACTCACACTTGCCCCCCCCCCCCACACACACACACGTAAATAAGAGTGTTACAGCGCAAGGACTGCTACATTCGACTTCGATAGTTTAACAGTCATATCTACAGTCGTACATACTTAAGCATTAAGTTGCATGAGTGCCACTATGATGTCGTCTTCTTGACCGTTCGCATCCTACAGATGTTAGAAAAAAATAACTGTGGGCGAAAAGGCGCATATAGAGCTGATATTCATTCGCTTGTATATTTAAGCCAACGTTGGCCTCACACTCTATATTCCAGATGCAAACGACGACAAACTAAATAATACATGCAACGCACACTGTATACCCGTAACGTACAGAAAACACACATCAGCATACAACATGCTAAATTGCAGTAGCGCTCTGAGAGCAGCATCTGGCAGAAATATTAGTAGAAGATTCACAGCGCGCAACCTCTCTCTTCATACTGCCTTCCTTCGCAGAAAAGTAGATCCAGTAAGGTCCCGTGAATATTACAAGGCCAACAATTGTCACGAATGTGCTGAAATAAACAGTAGTTTGCTTAGATTTAAAAAAACCTTTGCTTATGTACCCTAAATATCGAAACAATGATAAAAGAAAGTGACTCGCCATTCCGGCTCTGCGAAAGGGGATGTCCAGTGAAGCTGGTTCAAAAAACTATCACTACAACTGCTGAGGGGGGGTATGCGATGCCTTACTGATGGTTCGGATGCTTGTTTTGAGCTTGTTATTTATTGAAACGTGTGCTGGTCTGCGTCTTGTATGGGTGATTTCAATGAGTGTATGCACTGTTCACTTCACTTCGCTAAGCGCTCGTAGCCTCTGCCTTAGGATGGGGATGAACCATTGCATTGTTGCTTGCTTAGGGGCGTAAGGACCATTAGTGATGATGATCATTTTTGTTCACGGACGGAAACGAGAAAAAGTGGCTGAGGTTCAACGTGGATTGAAGCTAGTTACACAGGCGAAAACCCAGATGTCAAACACATTGACGTCATATGTAACAAAGCTTTTAGACGTCTTGGTTGCCTCCATCGTTCATTGTGTAAGGCTCCAAAGGATACCAAACTGATGACGTATAAAGCACTTATCCGCCCCATTCTTGATTATGGCTGCATCATATGGCATCCTCATAAAAATAGGATATTAAAAAGTTAGAATCAGTCCAAAAGAAATCAGTGCGCTTCATTTTTCGCAACTATAGCCGAGATTTTTCCCCTTTTTACCATTATACAGTTACAGGTCTTACAGTTCTTTCATCTCGCCGCCGCTTAGAATGCATAAAATTTTTACACACGCTGTTTCATTCTGAGCCCCTTGTCACACTAAATAATTATTTGAACTTTAGTCCACCTTCTATCACTAGGAGTTCTCACAATCTCAACCTTAACCCTTTCTTTTGCAGAACGGAGATGTTCAAGCACAGCTTCTTTCCATTGGTCATTGAACTCTGGAATTCACTGCCTGGAAGCATCCGCTCTTTACCTACGCAAGAATTTTTGAAAACAATTACCTATACTTGATATTCATATTTTTGTGCCTGTATCTCGTTTAATAAAAATAAATAAAATAAATAAAACTCTGTTAAGCACGGTTAGACACGGTTCTTCAGTGCTTCTTCCCGGCGACGTATAACGGCAGGGTGATCAGACTCAGCCTGTCGCCTGCAGCGAAGGGTTGACGCGCTCGCACTGACGCCTGCTGACGCCTGTTTCATTGGTGACGAGACCGAGCGACCAAGCGCCGGTGAAGCAGCAGGTTGAACCCTCTCCTGGTCACGTGGCACACAGAGGCGAAGCTCGAGCACGCGCAGCTGCGACGCCTCGCTGCCGCGGATAACGTGACATGACGTCACACTCACACTTGGACGGCGGCGGCTGAAGATGAAACGCGTGCCGACATTGACCTCGCGAGCGTTACTCCGAGCAGTGGAGCTTTCACTCTAGTATGCCTAACGCCGAGAGGATAAGAGCTTTGCCGTAAAAACGTACTGACCAATCACTCCGGCGTTGCCGTAATACGAAGGTTGCTTTCTACTATTCAACGTCCCATTGTTCGCTTGCGTCCAACCAGACCAAGCAAGCGTTACCTGACTACATAAATGTTAAATTAAATTGTGGGGTTTTACGTGCCAAAACCACTTTCTGATTATGAGGCATGCCGTAGTGGAGGACTCCGGAAATTTCGACCACCTGGGGTTCTTTAACGTGCACCTAAATGTAAGTACACGGGTGTTTTCGCATTTCGCCCCCACCGAAATGCGGCCGCCGTTGCCAGGATTCGATAGCGCGACCTCGTGCTCAGCAACCCAACGCCATAGCCACTGAGCAACCACGGCGGGTCCACCTAAATGTTGAAGAAACATTGGTATTAACCTTGACTGTCTGGTTTCGCATAGAGTTCATTTCGGCACTGGAATTTTCATGTACAGCCCCAGCTTGGCATGCACACTTCGCAGTCTGATAAGAGAAACCCAGCCAACACGGGACCAGTATCCGGAGAAATAGCCACTGGGCCCCTGCAAGCTATAAATCAAGTATTAAAAGAAAGAAGTCACTCGATGCTCACTCTTCGACAGACATTCCGCGAGGCCGAGCATATACCGCGCGAAAGAACGCAATAACGGAAAAGGAGGGCCGACCACCTCGCTCCGGAGGCATCCCGACGCGCAGGCTGCGCGGTGTCAACGGCCCGCCACCTACCTACTCGGCCGTGGCGGCCCGGGGCGAAAGAATTCCGCCGCGCGCTTCGGGCCCGGCGGTGCCGGCGGCAGCCGCTGAGCGGCGCGGCGTCTCGCTCCGGCAGGCGCGCTTTCGGGACGCTCGGTTCGTCGGAGCGGCCACTCGCTCAGCGACGGGTCCTCCGAGCGCGCGCGCGGATTCCCGAGTGAAGTGCGAATTTCCTTTTGGGAGGGAGGCGTGCGCACTTCTCGTGGACGGGCCGATAGCCGGCGCCGGGACGTTTTCTCGCGGGACCCTCGCCCCGGAAACGGGACTGCCAGCCCCTGTGAGTGTCGCACGGTGTCCTAAATTTTACCTCGCTTTTCTTCTTCTTCGTGTCGGTTACCGGGCTATCTCAAAGTTTTTTTTTCTTGTCTTGTACTGGGTCGCTGATTTTGATGACTTACTTTCGCTTCGCCCTGTAGGCATCTGCTTTATCGTCGACTACTTAGTGTCTGTATCCTCTTTGATGTTGGTTTGTCACCTCTTCTTATGACAATTCCTTTTCACATTACTACTTGAGCGTTATTGCGTTACTGACAGAACGTTATTGAGCGTTGAGCGTTATTGAGAGAACAGACTAGGGAAAAAGTCACGTCGGGAGGAAATGATACGCGCAGATCAACAGGCCATTGCGACCTGACAATAGTAACTGTTTCACAGCGGCATCATTTAGCGCAAGTGAATACGTTCGCGGTGTTTGTGAGAGCAAATGTAGAAACAATGTATAGGATAAAGGAGAAAAAAAGTATATCAAATAAAGAAAAATCACGGGAATATGTATTAGCACGTTCGAATTGTACAAATTAAGCCAGGCGTTGCTTTGCTGATAAATTCACACAATAAATTATGATAATTGGCTTTCTTTATTTTCATCTGACCGAAAAATGAAACATCTTCAGAAGCTATAGCGAAACCAGACAGCACATATGAATAAAATATGCAGGCATCAAACCAAAATTAAAGAAAGCGTAATGTCCTGCATAACACATTGATCTTCACCCGTTTTATTCATAAAGGTCGCCTGTTACGAACTCTTCCTATAATGTAGGGGATGGGGGAGGCATGAAAGTGTTTATAATCGTATAACTGAAGTTGATTTCATGAAGACTGGCTGTGTTTTCCTCCGCTCGCTGTCTTTCTCCGTGCAAATGAAATATACCAAAAGGAAATGTTCATAGTTTCATAACTTATTTAGCTTGAACCTGGACCGTTTATCACCTATATCGAAAAGAGGCTAGCGGGCATTAGCGATTCTTTTTTACCTCGCATACTGAGCCTACTTTACTTGACAGGATTTCCGCAGTTTTTATGATTTATTTAGTTTGTTCAAAGGACGAAATGAATAACTTATTTTTTCATGGCAATACAATAAATCTTTTTTGGATGCTGCTAAGGTGTTAATTCGATGTTTTGCTTTTGTGTTACGGTCTGCTAGATATTTCACTTCGATGCTCCGTCTACTACTCATGCTAAACCCTCTACAACTGTACCGAGCTCCCTTTTAACTTTAGAGGAAACAATGTCGCGATTTCACATTTGTATCAGCTATAGTGTTGGGTTTGCTTCCTTAACTATTTGCATTTACCCTGCAGGCACCCTTGTTTTTCTCTTTATGGCTGTTTTGAGATTAGCGTGCTTAATTATGGTTAGAAGTTTCTGATGCGCAAGCAACGTTACACTTAGCTGCAAGGGCGGTGCATTTATTCCCACGAGGAAAAAAAAATGGCCTGAGATGCAGGAATGAGCGAAGAAGGTAATGTTACGCCAACTGATATGTCACGCAAACAACGCAAAACTTCCCTTTGGTAGCCTGTAAATGAAGTTTTTCGAGGTCATTTAGATATTTTCGCGATAAACACTGTCATTGCGACAGACGGTTCGCAGTGCGAATAAGTATTTGGTATTGGCATTTTCTCTACCGCTGAAAACGGGTCAGTCTCAATTAAGCTTCGGGACTGCTTATCCCTATTTCTTCCTGAAGTTCTGGCGGTGGCCTGAAGCCTGACGCGAGTTTATTTAATCTATATCTGCAGTTGTCAAGATAACGAAATGTTTACCCTATGTTTATCGCTTGCTGCAAATAGTGGTACTCGCATTTTACGGCCATTTCGTTTTCTTGTGCCTGCTCAAGCAAATTTTATTGCAGTAGTTTGGGTGCCTGGCCATAGGGGCTTATTTATGAACGAAATGGCTGAAAGAATGGCGAGAGCGGCCCTCAGTGGCCCTGTTTTGTCATTACTCCCTGCGTCAACTTACGAAAGTGCTGTTAGATTCAGGAGACTTGAAGTTATTGTAGACTCTTTGAACCCAGCTATAGATAATTTCGCTGTGTCGACAGCTCCCTCGAGGCAAACGCTCATTTCACGCCAGTAAAACTGAATTACTTTTCATCCGATTATTCTGTCGGATATCGGCCTTCAACTTTTTATCGTCACCCCCCTCCCCCCCCCCCCCCATCTGCCCAATGTGCGGAGAAGCTGAGACAATTGATCGCGTTTTCTTATTCCGCCACCGTTTTCTTCTTGTTTAAGGAAAAGATATGCTAGAATCACGGTTCAGTCATTTTGGTGTGCATTTTTACATTTCCGATATTCTTTCTGTGTGAGCTTCCCCTCTTGGCCGTTGCAAAAGGGGTGCTTAAGTTTTCTCAGATGCGGAGGAACGTTTTAGTTGTTTCAGGCTGTAATATTTTTAATTAATTTCTTCTCGAAGCCTTTCTGTTAGTTTTAGTAATAAATTACTTTCTTTTCTAATAACATACGAATATTGGTCAATAATGTCTAGTGGTGGCTACGTGTCATCAGGCAGAGAAACTAAACAAGACGAAACGAAATGAAACGATGTGGCCTCACACAGACTTTCATGTGAAATTTTCATACAATGTTTTCGGTTGCTTGACTATGCCTAGTACCATGTTAAATCTCATGATTCTCTATATACTATTAAATGTGGTATGATTTCATGGCCGTGTGGCCAAAAATAAAATAATAAGAAATGCAGTTCATTGTTCTTGCAGACTATGAAAGCTTTAACTAATAAATGAAATGTATTTCGCCTAGTTTTTAGTATTTAACATTTTTCTATCCACCGTACTTTCTCACCAGTGGTATCTAATAGATATAAAGAAATTTGTGCTTCTGCCGCTGCTTATTATTTTCTTGCCAGAAACGTAGGACGCTGTGAATGAAAAGCCATGCTCATTTCTGCTGTCAAGTCGTTCTATACATGGAGACGCGCCACATATATGAAATCGCATCGCCTTGAGAAGAACACAAAAAAAAATAGTGCAGAAATACAACCAACACAATCATGTTCATTTTAGCAGCTCCTCATTAAATGCCAAAGACACTAATGGTTCCGCAACTTCGATAGATTTTACCGAACATTTCAATGACACTTTCAAAAAGTGTCAGTGCAAGGTTGGAGCACCCCTCAAGAATCTCCACTTTACCTCTCCGTTTCATTAAATAATAAGGTGCGCATTAAGCCACTGTCAGCTAACAACACGACAAATTGTTTTTCAGCTTCCCAGTGCGATCACTGTCGCAATTGTTGCCAACAGGTGGCAGTCCGTTGCAGCGCTAAGAAGTACGAGAAAAAAAGAGAAGAGAGAAAGGAAGCTCTTGCTAGAAATAACAACAAAAAAGAAAGAAAAAGAAAGGAAGACTGCTGAGTTGCCCTTTAAATGCTTCCGGTTTTGCTTGCTCCACGCATCCAGTATCCACGTGCTTCACTGAAGCGTTTAGAACACAGTATACGTTTGTTGTATTCCTTAGCTTCGCTTCTATGAAATCCTAACGTTTTCTTTTTCTTCCGGTAACGTTAAAGAGGGATTACTGCTTGCGTGGCACATTTCTTTTCCGCACGTGTGTCCTAACGAAAACCTCAATTTAAGAATAAAACAGTAAAAAAAAAGCAACGCCGAGCTACGACTTATCCTGATATAATGAGGTGGTGTTCGAAAGCTGCTCGACATCAGACCCGCCCAGGTACGCCAGCGTTTCCGCACCATCTACTCCAGTGAACTAGCGTGAAAGCGCGACTATATACACTAGCAGTAAAACGCCCCCCTCGAAATCGCGAAAGTATAGCAAGGTTGCTTTTCGTTCTTTCTATAGCTGAGCCAACGGATCTGGACGTCATATTTTTTTCTCGAAGCCCGAAAGCCCCAGAACCCAGCGTACCCGTTCAAAGCGGCTCATTCAGCCGTTTTGCGATGCAGTCAGTCGGCGCCGTACCAAACTTTAGGTCGCCGTCAGCTCCGTCTAGAATATGCGCGAATCTTTCCAGACGACAGCGAAAGGGCTTTCGTGCTTGCTCCAACGCTATTCAGCTTTGGCTGCCAACCTGCATTGTTTGCGGCGAGGTGGACGCGAAGTCCGGTGCAACGACGTTTTCTCAAGTGATACCACAAGGAGAACTTCCATTTATTTTGGTGACGTATAGCCGATGCAATCACTGAGTACGATCACGTTCGCTGGACAGCAGTGAACAGAAAAGAAAACGCAATTTCATCTGCCTTCTCCCTGGGCTAAGCTCTTTCTGCAGTCGGTGTAACACTGGGGTTACGCTACAATATAATGATGATAATCAATGATGATTACGATGCTGCTGCTGTTGATGATGCCCAAAGTGAACTCGGAAGATAATTTGCCCTACCCAGGTGTACTGAGGTCGCAACAAGCTTTGTCTACTGTCCTCAACGTGCTATCAACGTCGTTGCGTCGTCATCGGCCTCATTCCTTCGTCGGTAGTCATCACATCGTGATCGAAACGCCATTGCACGCTCGCAGCTGACGCCATCATCACCGAGTAGTCGAACATCACCGTAGTCACTCTCGTCGGCATCGTCGATGTCTCCGTGCCCAGGCTAGAGAACGTTTTGGTGCTTTTATTTTACATAGCTGGCCCCCTACCGTTACATTCACCATACCGGCAGCGCAAATGGGACGGCGACACCGACAAGATAAACACACAAGGCAAACGCCGAACTAACAATTGCAGTTGTTAGCTCAGCACTTGTCATGCGTGTTTCTCTTGTCGGTGGCGCAGTCCCATTTGTGCTGCCGTTATAGTGAATATCTGCCAACCTCGCCCAGTCTCGGATACTGTAGCGCATTTCTTTTTTCACGCAGGATTTACAGCGACGTCATCGGCCTCTGATGATGTCATCGCAACCATATAGCCGACAAGACTCTTGCGTTACACCCTAGGTGTTGGTCTTCGCCAAGGTGATCTTCACCGATCGCTCTGGAATGAGCATTGTAATACAGGCGCTTTCACGTTACAGCCGCAGCAGCAAAATGCCGGTCAGCGCGATAATCCCATCGGTGGAGTATCATGACGCGAGTTTCTGCGCGTTTACTTTTTTGCTGCCGATGTGGCCATGCCCCCGTGACCCGTTCTCGCTGGCTTTTCACAGCGTCGTTTAACACTGTCTTTTATAACACGTGCCTTCTCATATTCAGGAAAGGGTTACGCGCTTTATTGTCAGTTACCACGCACTTCCTTTTAATTTTTAGTCACGCTTGTGTTTGTATTAGGACGATAGCGGACACAACCTTGCAGGTGAAAGAGAATAAGAGAAAAGCTAAAATGAGGATGATCAATAAATGTGAAAAGGGGACTGCTAATTGCTTAAAGCAAAGTCTTGGTCTCGCTATAGGTGGCAGCTATATATGTGGCAGACAAATATTCCCACCTACCTGCATAGAGTGGCGTTCTAGACACGTGAATGTTTTTACTCTTTGAATGCACATAAAGATACCAGAGCTCTTGTTTCAGGGAAACAACCCCTATTGTATGGAGAAGCGTTCGCCATATCTGTACCTGTTAGCCAGAGAACTTTCACAAACATCTACTTGGAACCATGTTTTAGTATACGGGACATCGTCCCTCATCATAGAAACGCCGCTCTCAATCTTTTATATAAGTATTCAAAAATAAGAAATCGCAAATTATCAAACACCGTTTGATATAACTTACCAATTTTATGTGAAACGCTGGTCATTATCGGTAATCGCACGAAGTACACTCGCAGATACTTTCCCGTTACACCAGAAGCCTAAATGGCTCGAGATTAATAGTGTAATGAATGCAAAATATCGGCGTATTTTTGCATACCTTTCTACTTTGTTCTTTATATGTTGCTCAATGCTTTTATTATATTTGTTTGTGATGGGATGGAGAATGCGGGGAAGGGATATTTGTTTAACATCGATGAAGAGTTAGAAATCTAGTCCCTAAATGTCTCTATGGGGAGGTGATACATTTCGGCTTCGATAATTATCTTTAGGATTGGACTTCATAGAGGCCACCAAAAGGAGGTGGTTGGGGGAAAAATTTCTCTATGAATGCATGTTCAAGGAGTAAGCACCGCGCATTAGACAGTGTAATGAGTGCATCGTTGAAAAACATGTGAGGGAAAATGTGAGAAACAGTCAACTGAAAATTGTTTTGTCGATGAGGTATTCTAATTCGAAAAAGCGCAAGTGGGACATGGTCTAATGAGTGTGTTCCGCTCGAACGCTACCAGTTTAATAGTCAGTAGTCATCGCCTGCGTTTTTCTAATCGGATGTTCAATGCATTGAGTATTTTAATAAAATTTCTATGTGGTTTCCTCTCTTGCGTCTTTACCCGCCGTGGTTGCTCAGTGGCTATGGTGTTGGGCTGCTGAGCACGAGGTCGCAGGATCGAATCCTGGCCATGGCGGCCGCATTTCGATGGGGGCGAAATGCGAAAACACCCGTGTACTTAGATTTAGGTGCACGTTAGAGAACCCCAGGTGGTCGAAATTTCCGGAGTTCTCCACTACGGCGTGCCTCATAATCAGAAAGTGGTTTTGGCACGTAAAACCCCATAATTTTTTTTCTCTTGCGTCTTTCGTCTTCTTCTGTCTCTGCTGAGTTGACTACACGTTCAATCACGCCAATTTACGTTGATAAAACGATATTGATCGATCAGTTTATCATGAAACCTCCAAACTACAGTTAACAAATAAATGGAGAGAAAGCGGAATTCGTAGCACCCCCTTATTAATGCTCCGTGCCTTCCGACATACTTGGTACGTAAAACTTACAGCAGTGAAGCTTCCCGGCACGGCGAATGCGTGCTTGTGCGGGTTGGAACATCAGGCTAAATTGCGCTTTGAAGTCTCTTCAAATTCAGATATTATTATTTGCAATACTCTTCAGTGCTGTGACTTCAAAGATTTTTGGACTACAATTGTGAAAGTTTTCAAATTGGATAAAACGTATGTTACGACTACGTATATTCGGCTTCAAAATTTCAAGTGACATTCGGATTTCAGTTTAGGTTTTATTGCAAATAATAATGTTAAGAATGCGGAATCTGCATACATACAGAGGGAGGTCCTAGAGTCAACAGACTGTACGACGGACATTTCGTTAGTATTGACTAAAAGCCTATATCTACAGCATCTTTGCCTAACTCCAAAAAGCACTATCGCGGGAGTCCCTAGATAACACGAAAGACATTTCTACTGCCACAAAACAAATATTGTCACAATGGTAGCCTGTAGACTGATTACGTCACTCACCGTCTGCGCGGCCTCTGCGTAACAATCTGTTGCTAGATGACATTCCCAATCTTCTCGTATCGGCTCCATGGAGTATATGTACTTTTTCGTTTTCACTTGAGGTGCCTAATGTTATGCAATGTGTTGGTAAATATTACGAAGTATTTACTTCCTTAACTCTATGTTCAGTCTTTCTTATATGCTGTCAAAATATTTTCCATTATTTCCTATTGCATCCAGTGGGGCGAAGGCGTAGAAGCGATACAGTCACATAGGCACTTAGGTCTCCTTACGTGCGTTGAATACAATAGCGTTCCGATTCTTACGAGCGATACTTTTCATTTGGTCATGTGCTCGAATTGGGCAAAGACAATTTCGGCAGTGGGTCGGGTTTGTTTTGCACGTGGGTCAACTCAATTTTCGGATTGGACACAGTCAATATTTTGGGTGTGCGCCATGCAAACTTTGTATTTGGGCCAAGTGAATTTCGGTATTGGGCCAGGTGTGTTTTCAGAGGAGGTCAACTCAATCTTCGAATTGAGCGAAGTAAATTATTTGGGTGTGGGCTACGGCGTCCGCCGCGTTCCAGCGCCGGGAACGTGGCGCCCTCACTTGGTCACGTGGGTTTCGGCACCATCGGACGGTAACGCGGGACGCTCGGCGGATTTTTCGCTTCACGGAGCATACTTAATGCTTTCGCATTAACAAGAAAATTGGTGCGCGTACCCCAACATTGAGACCCTTACCAAGCTCGGGCATGCAAGTCCCGGTCACAAAGAGATCAGTATCAACGACTCGTACCGGATTGTTTCGAAAGCGACGGATCGGTGGTCTGAATTGTGTAGCTTAAGGAAGGTAAGCAGCCTGGTCGGTGGCATAGAGTATCGTACAATAATTACGAGAGAGAACTGTGGCGCTGGTGTCTACGGAAGCTGCAAGCGGGGCAGTTCAGCCAGCATGGAAATTATGGGAAGTACGTGGATTTGCCTAAACTTCGTCCTTATCGCTTCCAACGGCTTAGTGACTTCAAAACTCGTCATTTTCAAGAATGTACTGTGTAATAAATAACGAAACAAACATCATTAAAGTTGCCCGACGGGCAGGATTCCAACGCAGGACCTCTAGCGCAGAAGCGCGATATCGAAACCATTATGGGCACGGACGCATGCATCGACAAGCGGCACCCGCCGTGGTTGCTCAGTGGCTATGGTGTTGGGCTGCTGAGCACGAGGTCGCGGGATCGAATCCCGGCCACGGCGGCCGCATTTCGATGGGGGCGAATTGCTAAAACACCCGTGTGCTTAGATTTAGCTGCACGTTAAAGAACCCCAGGCAGTCAAAATTTCCGGAGTCCTCCACTACGGCGTGCCTCATAATCAGAAAGTAGTTTTGGCACGTAAAACCCCATAATTTAATTTTTTAATCGACAAGCGGCGTAGAATGCCCTTGCGAATTTCTCGCGCGCGAGCCACAGCATTGAGACGCTTGGCGCGTTTCGTTTTTGGCTGCCTCTACAAACTGAAACGCTGCAATTAGTAGCGATTACGCGTGTTCGCCGAGTCCTCTGCACTTGGGAAATTATAGATTGCTCCGAAATTCGGGACAACGAAGGCAGGCAAAGCGCAATAAGCAAAACCGCAAGAGCGTCCGAATCCACAGGCACGAAGATCAGACGAAACCATGCACTAGCCGCCATTCCTACGGCGGTTGAACGATCGCAGAGCCAGAGTTCTCTCTAGTAATTATCGTAGGAAAGTCTACGGTCGACGGCTGCGTCGGGCAGCATTCCTTCATTCCATTGGCACCTCGACGAATCGATTTCGGCGCAGTGTTGTTGATTGGCCAAGGCTGACGTTATAACTTTTTTTTATGCGAAGCATATTACGAGAGCTCAACCCAGCTCCTCAGGCGCGGCGGTGTCACCTTCAATACCACGTGACACCGTGACGTCACAACAGAGAAGAACCGGGGCTCCAACTCGCGCCGTCGCTCGCGGCGTCGCGGCGGTATATAAGCAGCTGCACTTGCCTCTGCTAGACACTCACGAGGTGAGATGCCTCCTGGAGACAGAGCTGCTCGTTGGAATGAGAAGCGAAGGTTGCGGCGTGCTACAGAGACTGATTTTCTAGGTGGCTTTGGCTCAACTCTTGCAAGATGGGCTGGGTGGGAATCGAACCAGGGTCTCCGGAGTGTGTGACGGAGACGCTACCACTGAGCCACGAGTACGATGCTTCAAAGCGGTACAAAAGCGCCTCTAGTGAATGCGGTGTTGCCTTAGAAACGAGCTGTTTCTAAGGCTCAGGCGTGCGTCGCTTGCTCAGGCGCACATTTCGTTGCCGCGCCGAACGCTGCGTTTCTCGACGCTCACCGCGTCCAATGCGGGGCGCGTAGTCGCTGCGCCGTAGCCCATTGTCTTACACCCCTTGGCGGGTCGACGGGAACGCTGTCGCGTTCCACTCTTGAAGGCGAAGCAGAGTAACGCATGAGTTGTTTCTTCGTCTAGCCGAACCAAATATAGCCAAGCAACAGCAGTTCACCAGGCTAAACAGTGGTTCAACAACTAAAAAAAAGGATAGTATGCTTCGCATCCTGGGCTTAACCTTAGCTAAGCCACAGCCATTTTTTCTTGTTTTCTGTGTTTGATGAGAGATGTTGGTGCCTGTTAGACGGCGCCGGCTACACCTCGCACTTCATGCAACCGAAGAGTGCAAACTAACTATAGTGACGTCTCGACTATTTCACGTCTCGACTATAACATTTTCTATAGCAAATAATTCTTCGCGTGTATTAAGTTGTATGCGCACAGGACAGCAATGAATAGGCGAGGCCCAAATTAATGGATGAACGCTTGTCAACATCAACGTGCATATGACAATGCGCACGTAACTTATAGTAGGCGTAACTGTGGAAATTAACATGTGGCAACAGAAAGCGTTGTACGAACACAAGCTTTGTTGTCATGGCAACTGTTGCATCGGCAATTCTCCCAAGTAGCAAATGGTCAGCGGGTAGTTTATTGACTTAGATGTATGTGCTAATGCATTTCATAAATCGCTCTTGCACCCCTCTGCATGGAACAGGCCTCCGCATGCTTACATGTAATTTCATTCCCACAGCGGGCCGCGTGGTATCCCGGGCGGATATATAAAAAAAAATGCCGGTGCATTCATTCTTTAGAAATCCTTGGTGACTTCAAAGCTATTAGCGGTCGATGCGACGGTTAGTGAGTAATTGTTGCTTATATGTTTTGCATAATATATTCCGAAAGGCTGCACATACCCGGTGACACATGACCACTGACGACAGTCGGCATCAGAGATGCTTACTGAGCTGCGGCTCATACGAAGTGGCAAATACCCTGTGACTAAAGTTGGTGTTAAATATGTCCATTGAAGAACGGCACTATTAACAGTGGCCTGCACACAGTTACCCAAGTTCGCGTCAAGCAGGTTCACTGAGGAGCCCCACGTGCCCAGTATTTACGTACCCAGTGATCCAAGTTGACACAACGGTCGTTTTTTTTTTTTTTGAACCGGACTTTCTCAGCATGGCAGCCCGATGCCCTGCCCATTTGACCAAAAGCGGTTGGCGGGAAAGAGGTTAGGAGCAAACAGGCATCTATACCTCAAACTGTTTTCAAGGAAGGCCAACAGGATTAAACGTATGCGCCAGAAATTTGGGTGTCTATGGTCGAGTTGTTCCGTGCAGCGAGCATGCTGAAATCAATGAAACTCCTAATTACCTTCCTCTATTGTTTGCGAAATACACAGCTAAATGCGGCGTCGCGTGCGAAATCCAGCGCCAGCTTTTGAGCTCGGTACAGTGAACCAATTAGGGTGGGCGACAGTTTGCCGTTGACTGGTGGATCCGACAACGGGAAATAAATGAACATGCTCATGGTGCATCGAACGATATAGAGAGCATGTTTGAGGTTGCACTCGCTGGTTGCACTCGCTGTTGAGGGAGAGAGAGAGAGAGAGAAAGAGAAAGTGATTACGTAATGGCAGAGAGGTTAAGCAGGCTAGAACACGCCATAATCGCTAACACGACGCGGCGAGTAGGTGGAAGTAGGATAAAAAAGTTGAAAAGGAGGGAAGAAAATTTCACAATACAACATTAATAATATTTGAGGTTTTACGTGCCAAAACCACTTTCTGTTTATGAGGCACGCCGTAGTGGAGGACTCCGGAAATTTTGACCCCCTGGGGTTCTTTAACGTGCACCTAAATCTAAGCACACGGGTGTTTTCACATTTCGCCCCCATCGAAATACGGCCGCCGTGGCCGGGATTCGATCCCGCGACCTCGTGCACAGCAGCCCAACACCATAGCCACTGAGCAACCACGGCGGGTAATACAACATTATTAGTCAGCTTTGGAGGAACAATTCTGAAGCCCACGGATATCACAGCGGGTATAAGGAGACTAGGGTTGCAACTTAACTTCCTCCTGTGACGTAGAGGAAGCGTGGTAAGAGCAGGACACGCCGCCATACTACACTGAAACATAAGCGAGGTTTTGTGGCGCAATGCGAATCGCCATAATAGGAGACCAATCTGTCTGCAACATAGATTGACTATCAGTTTTTTTGTAGACTCTTTAAAGGAGCAACCGTCCCTTCCATTCTCGCCAGACAGATATCTCGCACTACCGATTTTCATCCCTTTTGCCACGACAGAAAGAAAAAAAAAAGTTTTCTGGTGCGCACTTTCTATCGGTCGTTACAAAGTAATCAACGCCGAAAAACAATTTCGGCCAATATGAGAGAGTGAAGAGGAGTCAGAAGAAAAATAAAAGAATATCCGGATCTCACGCGCTGTGGGAATCGATGTAAGCGAAGCTTTGTATATGCGGTTTGCTTTGACTGATGATAATTAGCGGTGCCGTTGGCGGTGAATGTGTAATTTTCTTAGCGTTTCTTCCGAGTGGCCAGTTGATCTTAAACGTTACCTTGCGTGCATCACTGTTGTGTGTCTACGTAGTCCACAGAACACACGGGGAGACGTGTTTGCTAGAGGCGTTGTTGTGCGTCACTGTTCATAATCTCCGAGTGGCTTGAGCATTTTGATAGCCTCACATGGCACATCGCATCGTGGCAGAATTGATAAATTTTAATTGAATTACGGAGCTCCACGTAATTCAATTCATTATAGAACTGTATGCATACATTGTACAGATACATCGCGATCTGTACTGCGTTTCGATGCATAGAGAAAACGCTCCTATTACGCGCGACGCTTCTTTCGGGCCTGGCTGTCCTCGAGGCGGAGTGCACACATTGAAGCCATTTTGCTGGCTCGTGTTTGCGTGCTCCCTCTGCATACGTGACGAGCACGCTGCTGAGACGCCAACTTCAAACGCTCTCTGCAGGCTACAGGCGATTGTAATGTTTACACACATATCACAGCCCAGCACACGACCTCCACCGCCCAGCACCTACATTTTTGTCGCATGTAGGAAAGCAAGCACAACACGTGCCATACGCACAAACTGTGAAACGTTGCCGTGGTGGCGCCGGCCTGGGTGGATGGATGGATGGATTGACGGACGGACGGACGGACGGACGGACGGACGGACGGACGGACGGACGGACGGACGGACGGACGGACGGACGGATGGATAAATGGGATGGATGGGATGGATGGATGGATGGATGGATGGATGGATGGATGGATGGATGGATGGATGGATGGATGGATGGATGGATGGATGGATGGATGGATGGACGGACGGACAGACGTTATTAGCATCCCCTTTGGAACGGGTAGGTGGGTTGCACCACCAAGCTCTTGATATTATACTGCCTAATGTCCTACCTAGGTTAAAAGAGAAATAAAGAAAAAGACAATATGAACTGCGCGGAGGCAAGCGCCATCTGGTAGTGCTGCAAGAAATCCATCGTCGCATGCGAGCTGGACGTATGGATGGATGTTGCGAGCGTCCCCTTTGGAACGGAGTGGTTGGTTGCGCCACCAAGCTCTTGCTATTATGCTGCCTAATGTCCTACCTGCGTTAAAAAAGAAAAGGAACAAAAAACCCTCGTCGAATTCTCATAATCAAATTTTCTGACTCCCTACTGTGAACTTGCAAACCAGGAGGCGAGTGCCATCTGGTGGTGTTCGAAAAGACCATGACAGCAGCAGCAGCGTCGGGAAAGCCGAGAGAAGAGGCAAAGAAAGCTTCCCTTTAAAAGAGTCGGGCTGTATGTTCTCGCTTCTCTCACTTTGATTTGAGCGCTGAGCAGCCAATAACTTCGGGGAGCAGCAGGTGAAAAAGTAAGATTCCGCCTATTATTGCCTCCGCCGCTACCTTCTCGTCAAGCCAGACAGCTGATAACACCATTCTTTCGGAATCGGTCAAGTTCGATTTCGAAAGTGGAGAACGAATAAAGGGGACACGTATGTGCCTAACTTCGAAATTACCATAGAGAGTAAGGTAACACAAAAATAAAAGACATTTAAACCCACAGTCTGCGTGATAAACTGAGAAAGACAAAGCGTAAGAGATAGCGGGAAGACAAAAAAGTGCCGCTAGCTGTTGAAGCAAGGTTGTCCACCGATAGGAGTGGCCTTATGGAGGAGTCAAAGGGCTAGCGCTGATGAAACCATCTTCAGTACTGATTTCAGGCTTACTGCTGGCTCGACGATGGAGAAAGTGAGTTACCTAACTGAGAACGTTGCAACACACATTGCGTCATAATCGCGGATTACGGAAGAATGACTAACCATACTCTTATCGGTGCGCTGTAGTTGTGCAATGCATCTTTGCTGCAACTTGATTGGGGCGAGTTGCTCCATCTTGAGTATAACTTGAAGCAACGCGAGGAAGACCAAGGCATGAACCGAAAACTAACACAAGAAGACGAACGCTGTTTGCGCATTGATGTTAAATTCGTTAACCCTTGTGTTTTTTATATAATTGAACTACGTGAAATACGGTAAATGGAATACAGTAATTGGACTCAGTGGTGGTTGAGGCCACGCAGTAACGGTTCCCTTGCGCTAACATAATCCGAGGTAATTTATGCTTACGCAAATACTTTCTTCGAAAATCGCTTTCTTATCTGTAATGGGTGAATGACAATCCAAGTAGGTTCAAAGAGTTTCACCGGTATTATGTAACAGGAATCCACCTGCGCTGTAACGCATCTGATGAGCAGATTTAACGCTGCATTCATTGACTCCTGTGTGTCAAGTCTGCGTGGGCGACGGTTCTTTAGTCTGTTTGTTCTTGCCATAGCTCGCTGGTACACCAGCTGCGACAAATGTTAAGGAATGAAATCATGCCTCGAGTCATTGAACTAAAGCACCGTATTGCCTTTTCTTTCTTTTTTTTTCTTTTCTTGAGCGCTGTCATATTTTGTTCGCGCTTAGGTCGTTTTTGTGCTCCTGTACTGCTGTTTATGGCAAGTATACGTCACTTCTTACATCTATACATAGCTGGTGGAGAGCCTCCACAAAGTAAGAATTCATATCGCTTCATTTCCTTCCAATCTCCTCGTCAACCAATCTCTGTGATAACGTTGGCGGAGTGCCGCTGTGACCATTGAACAATAATGAAGAAGAATAGGTTGCTCGCACTACGCTATATATATATATATATATATATATATATATATATATATATATATATATATATATATATATATATATAAATATATATATATATATATATACATATATATATATATATATATATATATATATATATATACACACATATATATAGACGGTCGCACTCGGAAAAATGAGGAATAGGCTAAGTTTCTGAGTTGTGCCGTTTTGGTCAGTGTAACTGCTGACAAAGACGTTGAAGGTTCCTTTTTTTTCCACGGGAACATATTTTTAAAGTACGGTAACCATTATATCTGAAACATTCGAGGAAAAAAACGATCGGAATGACTACAATAGCAGTTACCACTGCCGAAATTCCCAATAAACCTCTTGTAGCACGCATACGCCATACGTAACACGCCGATTTATTCGCTTTTCGAGATAACTATTTTGTTAAAATGTATTTGTTCTCGTTTGCGGTGCCCTAGGCTACTGCACTTTAGTGCAGCTGCGAATTGAGGAGCGCCTGAAATCTATGAAGTCTTGCCTTCATTCACCGTACAGATAACTTTCACGTGACGTCATGGACCCAGCTTATCATCGTGACGGTTACAACAACGTCAGTGCAAGCCATCTATACGCATTGCTGCGCAGCGTATGAAACCAAATGCCCTTCCTTTTCGCCGCAGCGGGCGTAACACTGTCGGTGACTGCAACGAGATATTTACAAACTTACAGTCACCGTCTGCTTTCTGTACAAAATGGTTTTGTTTCGGTACATGTGCAATGCAATCGACACACTTTTTTTTTTTGCCAACATTGAGCTCGTATAACGTAAGTCTTGCCGCTCACGGCTGCTGATCGCGACGAGAAATGTAGGTGGACCGCAGCACGGGCAATTGACGAAGGAAGAAAGGGATAAAGATGAAATATTGTTACGTGGTAGTAAAGATGACAGGAAACAACTTGCAAGTTGTATTTACAAGTACAGCAAGCTCTAGCCATCAGGAGTAATAAGTGGGCCTGCATTTACAGTGATTCGAAATACGCTATAAAGTGTTTTGATAAAGGCTACGTAGCTGGTGCTGCAGCTAAACTTTTTGAAAACGTTGGGATTATGAGAACTGAAATGCGATGGTTTCCTGCGCATATGGGGAAAGTGGACGAGACTCGGATAAACCTCAATGAGGTTGCTCATGACTTGGCACAAGGACTTGCTAACCGTGACAGTCACAAACGAGCCGTTCACCATCAAGCCAGGGAATCTAGACATCATTTAATGACATACAATGACATTACCAAACACTGCTATTTTGGACGCAGACAATTCTCATTGCCACATTCAAATCTGAACAGGGCTCAGGCAGTCTCACTGCGCTCATTGCAAACAGGTACATATCCCATACCATACACCATTAATAATATATATCCAGAGAGGGAGATTAAGATGGGCTGCAATGATTGTAATGGCATCATTGGAATCAGACATATGCTGGCGGGGTGTCCCGCGACTCTCCCCAACCTCGTTAAAGAATGGACACAGTAGGAGAAAAGGATTCAAAGCCCATTGTTTCAGGACCAACTAAGGGCCGTCCAGAGGGCCCATGATGTAGCTGAAAGGCTTGGCCTGACAGTGCCAACGTGGGAGCGGCCCGACTTGGCTTAAGAAGTCGAGCCTCCTGACCTCATTACAATAAATGTTTTCACACACACACAGCAAGCACTGGCGAACATGGAAGCCAGCCCAAATAAAGCAAGGCACGCATACTCTTCTTCAGTTCATGCAGTGGCTTCTATCTTCTTCGAGTGTCTTGTAGCAATGAGTGCTTGCATGTTCTCGGCCAGTTTCTCATATAGTGCCAAGACGGCTTGCGTTTGCTATTTCTAAATCACTGAATTTACTCCGTTCCAGAGGTAACACATCTTAATTGCTCGCACATATTTTTCGTTCACGCATGCTCTCTTTTTGCCAGCCACTTATTTCTCCTCCATTTTGCAGGCCACAGACAGTCGTAACAGCCATAACTATGACCTTGCAAGACGAACATGACAAAACCTACCTCACTAAAAACTACGCACAGCGCCACGAATCTGTTCTCGCCCACGACGCAAATCTTTTCAACCATGTCCAGCGCAACCAATGTACACAACTTCCACAGAACTGAAATATGCGGAAGGTCAAACATTGATGCTGGTATACAAAGCTGAGTGTTTCCGCGTCCTCTTGAGCATCCGAAAAATATTTGCACTCGGGATTCCATATTCACGCAGCACTTCAACGGACGGCCGTGAGCACTCCAGCAGGGAGTTATAAGCCCGGATGCACCTCCTGCAACGGCCCCACCGGTGTCAATCATTTCGCCAAGTATATCGCACCGTTTGCGCCACTGTCAACAACAGCCGGGCTGCCGCTTTTCTACGCTTTCAACTTCCGTCGTTGTGCTCGTCGTCCCTTCAAACTCCGCCTCCTCGTTTTGGACCCACAGATGTCTTATTTTAATGGCCTCACCACTACCCTTAGAATGACCTACTTTCTCTTCCTCTACACCCTCAAGTCCTCCCTCCCCCCCTCCCGTTCTCCCCCGCTCTCTTCGATTCTACACCGGAAGTGTCGTCGCGGAAGAATTTTGATTGACGTGCGCTTGTTGTTCGCCGGTCAAGATATGTTAGCACCATCAATCAGGCAGCGGCAGGCCGCGCGCTAGGAAGCTCCGCGTACACTGTCTTGGGAATAGCCAAGATTGGCGTTGAGCGTGAGATGAGTCGATCGCGCTCCAGACACGCAGAATCGAATGGTGGCCAACCGTGCCTCTTGCAAAACACTTTTATTTTTGTTTCTTTTGTGGAATGGAAGGCTGAGGTGAAGTTGATCGAGCGACCGAATGCGAAGCAGGCAGCAGGTCTTGTCCGTCTCTTTTACGTTTATTACCCCGCGGTTTCAGTTTCCCTTCGTCTGCACCACGTCAGCGAGACTAAAACGCGTCGTGAAGTATGACTGCGCCGATCTACTTGCCGGCCTTGTCAATCACTTATCTGAGGATTCTTGACAGCCCGTTCGCTCTGTCACTCGATCGAGGCTAGAAGAAAGACGCCGGTAGTAAGCTACGCTGTATCGGTTACAACTGCGTTCCTAAAAGTTCCTAAAAAGAGAGAACAGATTGCTTTCGCCGACTGCTCGGACAGAAGCGGAGCAACCGTGCGAGCCAGCGTAGTCGGTCACGATGCTCGATGACAGGTTGTTTACACTTCTGGAAAAAGTCAATAGATGCAAGTTGTAGATGTAATATTTGCGGAAGCGACGGACTCCTCGGGACAACCTTCGTCTTGCGGTAGTCTGCGTGCTTTTTTGCGAAGGAAGAAGGCTGAGGCGGCGCCAGTCCTTACATGCACATGTTTTATGCGAAGCATATTACTAGAGCTCAACCCAGCTCCTCAGGCGCGGCGGTGTCGCCTTAAATACCACGTGACACCGTGACGTCACGACAGAGGAGATACGGGGCTCCAACTCGCGCCGTCGCTCGCGGCGTCGCGGCGGTATATAAGCAGCTGCGCTTGCCTCTGCTAGACACTCACGAGGTGAGATGCCTCCTGGAGACAGAGCGGCTCGTTGGAATGAGAAGCGAAGGTTGCGGCGTGCTACAGAGACTGTTTCTAGGTGGCTTTGCTACGGCGCAGCGACTACGCGCCCCGCATCGGACGAGGTGAGCGTCGGCGCGACAACGAAATGTGCGCCTGAGCAAGCGCCGCACGCCTGAGCCGACGCCGACGACACCGGCTTTTCTGCGACACGAGCTCCTTAACGCTGTCGCGTTAAAATAAAGGCTAGTATGCTTCGCATCCTGGGCTTAACCTTAGCTTAGCCACAGCCAGTTTTTTATTGCGGCGGCACTAATTGCGAACGCGCTTGAAGCGTCCGCGTCATCGCCACTGGCGTCATCGTTCTCATGCCCACTCGCTACCGAAGACGCATGCACCCCAGTGCCGAGCAGTAGAGGATCTGCACAGACGCGCAGAACGTCTGGCCAAAAAAAAAAGAAATAAACAAAGAAAGAGAAAACAACGAAGCGAAAAACTACGAGCGTCAACGCTCGGCTCAATCCGCTCGACAGAGTGTTCCAGGTTATGCAAACGCATGTCGATAAGCACGCAAGATTCTAGTTCACTATAACACAAGTGTTCCTGCCGAGTCGTTGGGTGTATGCACTGGTCTGAGCAGAACGGGCAGCAGGCGTCAAGCTAACCGTCATCCAGCGTTGCGGTGGGCAGTGCTGACTTACGCCGGCGGTTTCCCTTCAGTCTCATCTCGCACGCCATCGAACTGTGGAAATGCGGTATGATTCTCTTCGAAGTGTTCAAAGTAATAATAACGATCAACGTAAATCGGAATCATTTCCACAGTTCGACGCCTCCAACGCCAGCGTTATTCGTCACGCGAGCGCTTTGAAACGCCTTGGTAGTTAGTTGTCAGGGTGCTGACACTTTTGACCTAGCAGTTAGTTACCGTGCGCGCTACGTCGTTACAAAAATGTCTCACCCGCGTAAGGTTAGAACACCGTCCAGGAAGTGCGAACGCAACGCTAAACCTTGCTATTCGGGCAAAATCGACAAATTTTATTACATGGCATGTTGTTTTATGGTGTCCATGGCCAGCGTGTATACGCTGCTTCCGACATCTCCGTGCGTGTTTTAAAGAGGACGTGCGGCTGCCAAACTGCCTTACGCCTTTCGACGAGAATACAAATGAAGTATCCGCTCCTGTGCGAGGCAGCCACGTAGATAACTACAGGAACCGTGACGTCTTCCGCGTTTCCGGTGTTATTGTGAGCGTGCTTGCACTGTGGCTGAAACAGTGCGGACGACACTGCTATCACAAAACTGTGCTTGCGTGTTCTGCGTCACCTAAAGCACGATACATGGCGTGAAACTTAGCAGGGAGAGAGAGCTTCTGTCCTTGTCCCTATACAATGGAGAAGTGAGCTCACAATGAAAACTGCTTATTCGATATCGAACAAAATTTCTTGAAATTACGGGGCAAAATTATGCGCCGTTGAGCGATTATTGCAGCATGTAAAGCGAAGTGCTAGCACATATTTAGAATACAGGAAATGCTGTCGTTGTGCTGCGTTTATTTAATCTTCACAATTTACGTCGATTATTATTATTATTATGAACACATCGACGAGAATCATACGGCATTTCTTCAGTAAAAGTGGCATTCTTCTTTTGGCTTGCAAGAAATGTCATTTAGTACGCTTCATGTATTAAACGGCGTGAAGACTACATTCTTTTTTTTCTCTAATGTATCTAAGTGCCGAAAGGAAATTTGTCATCCGCCTGCAACTTTCTTTCCTAAACGTTCCAACGTTTCGACCATCTTGCAGGAACTAACAATATTAACCAAAGAAAGCAGTTGGCTCACACCAGCACAGAAAAAAAAGCGGCCTCGAAGAGATAAGGACGAAGAAATGGCATCTTGAAGTGCAACTCAAGAAATATTAATGTGCGGCGTTCATAAATGAACTCGCCCATTCATATTCTGTACTCAGGATCCACAAGTATGTACAGAATGTGCAGGCGAAAAACAAATGATAATTGCAGCTAGGAAAATATTGAAAACCATAAAAACTTGCAAAAGACTGAATACGTTATTTTTTATATATGATTATTGGCAGCAAGGATATTAGCGGCTATCCACTCCCAAGCAGATAACAAAGGTCACTATACGAATACTTCCCCTTCATTTAAAAGATAGAAGAAGATGTACTAGGGATGCATGTCGGGGTTTATTAGTACGTCATAGCAAAGGCAACTAAGGGTTTTTTTCCGGTCTTCTAGTTCTCCCTCCCTCCCTCCCTCCCTTTCTCTCTCTCTCTCTCTCTCTCTCTCTCTCTCTATATATATATATATATATATATATATATATATATATATATATATATATATATATATATATATATATATATATATATATATATACTAAAGGCCTTGGGCGTAGCGCAGCCGATATAGGGCAAAATGGCTGCACAGAACCCGCACACAGCGCTAACTTTTCTTCAACGAGTTTATTTCCGTGATGGGAGCACACATCTAGTCTTCACTAGGTGCGTATTAGAACACGTACTCGGGGCATGCTGACATCGCCTTATCGCGTCGTGCCTTGGACCTATTCTGTGAATAACAACCATGACCTGCGCAAGTATTACAAACTTCTTTGTTCACAATGAGACGGATGCTTTGCAATTATAGACAAAATAAAAAATAGGTTAGAATCTTCGTGCATTTTATCAATGGTAATGACAGAAGGAGTCTTCCGTATGTCGCGATGTGGTGTTGTCAGCATGCTCCGAGTACGTGTTCTGTTGCGCATAAAAGTAAAAAAGAAGAAAATGTGTGTAGTGCATTCACTCCGACACCGAAAATAAAGGCCTTGTTTAAAGCGCCGTGTGTATGTGTGCATACTTTGTGTCGCTCTTCTGCCCTGTGGCCCTTGCCAAATTCACGCCACGATGCCGCCTTAGGCAGCATCGTGGCGTAAGAGCGAGGCAACTCTTAACTTTGATTTAACGCCTAAGTTCGAGCAGCAAGGCGTCCTTCGCAGCCACGGGCGACCGCAAGGACATTTTATAAAACAAAAATCCCCCCCCCCCCCCCCCCGGGGAGTGCCAACGATGCATACAAGCGAGATGCTTACGCGAAAACCATTCATATCACGCAAAGTTAAGAAAGAGCATTTTTTTTTGTCTCTTCCTATTTTCATAAAACCATAGGGCGTGGAAACTGGTGCCGCGTGGCATAAATTCTCAGATGTTTGTCGCACACTAAGCAAAAGTGCAACAAAGGCTAAAACATCTTCTGCAAGTTTCGTGCTTATCGACGAGACGCGGGTTGTGTGACGGCTTAGCGGCAATCGACAGAAAAGGTCGTGCCCCTCGAGGGACGTTCATCGTATTATCGAAGTTAATGTTGCGTGCGCGAAGAATAAAATAAAAAGCGGAGCAGAGCCTGCTGGATAGACGGTGTGCTGGAAGAAAAAGTAAGGCGATGCCGTGGGCCCTAGCCTCAGTTAAGTACTTCCGCAATCGTGGGCCCTAGCCTCAGTTAAGTACTTCCGCAATCGCTGAGGCTAATCCCACAGGCCCCCCCTGGTGCAAATACACGAATATAGGTGTGTACGCAGACGCACAAACACACTCATGTGCTCACCCATACACAAGCACACGAACATACTTACACAAGCACATAAACACACATGGACGCGCACAGAACACGATCAGAAACACACAAGCGCAATCACACAAACACATTTCCATGTTTCTACCGTTTCTGCATCTAAATAGAAAACGCACCACACCAAACACACACACACACACACACACACACACACACACACACACACACACACACACACACACACACACACACGTACCTTCCCATGGTTCTACATTTATACAAAATAAAGCGCACCGCGTGAAAACGCAATCGCCTATAAAAAGACCTACCTATGATATCAGTCATTTACCGCAAGACATTTGTGACAGCGAGGTACAAGTCGCCACCACACCCTCTTCGCTTTCGCTACAACAAAAGTAGGACCCGCCTAATTGTAGACTTGCAATGGTTATGCAGCATTCCCCACGTTGCGGCAGACTCCCAGGCCCGGTCACGTTATATTCTTAATGCCATCATTCAGCGCAGACAGGCATGCACAATATAATGTAAGGAAAGAGATGCTAAAAACAAACGGTCGTGTTTCTTCGTCCGTTATTGTTGCGATAGCAATTATATGGACACTCCTGTGACATTTTTGACGCCGTCGTCGCTGTAACTTCCGGCGTCGCCGTGATGTTCCCTATAAAGTGCAAGGGCGATAACCCCATCGCCGCGCGCCGTATGCTGTACGCGAGAGTGAAAGCTTGAGAGGGTGAGCCCACGATCGCGGCTGAAATTCACGCTAGCAAAGGAGGACAGCGGAGAGGAATATAATAATATTTGGGGTTTTACGAGCCAAAACCACTTTCTGATTATGAGGCACGCCGTAGTGGAGGACTCCGGAAATTTTGACCACCGGGGGTTCTTTAACGTGCACCTAAATCTAAGGACACGGGTGTTTTCGCATTTCGCCCCCATCGAAATGCGGCCGCCGTGGCCAGGATTCGATCCCGCGACCTCGTGCTCAGCAGCCCAACACCATAGCCACTGAGCAACCACGGCGGGTGAGCCGAGAGGAAGCGCGCCGTCTTCCGTCACGCGCACGGGATCGGGGAGCGGGGAGGGAGGAGGGCGTTGTAGTTTGGCAGGAACCGCGTATGTGGCTTGGCCGCGCGAGCTTTATTTTGAAAGCGATCTGCTTTGTGGGCACATTCTAAGTGGGTCGATGGCTCGCAGCTTTGCGCGTGCTGTGTTCTCGCCGCTCAGTTTGCGTTGTAGCGATAGATAGCACTTCGCTCGCGGCTGCTGCCGCACTTCCTCACGCTAGCGTTATGACAGCGAGTGTCCGCGATCATCGAGTGTGGCGCGTTCATGTTTGCCTGCGCACACTGAAACCGTGTTTGTAAGCGAATGCTTACGAGTTTACATGGTGAATAAAACAACTATCTGTACTTCATATGGATGTCTACTAATTTGCTATCGCAGTGGATGCTTAGCCTTCCGGGCCAAACTGCTACTTTTCTTAGTACAATGCGAAGCGATCGTCAAGCGAGAAAGAAATTAGGCGATATCAAAAGGGCGAAAACAAAATTCGCGAAGTGAAAACGAAAACACGCAGACGCGACAAAATAGAAGGGTAAAAGTACGCGATGAGTCAACCGTAACAAACGAGGCTTCTCAAGCTAATCTCCATCGTTTCCCTTGCATCGAGCGAACCGACGAGGGATGCCTCGGGCCTGCTTCCAATATTCGGGCCAGAACTTACGGCCTTACGAGCAGGAGCGGGCGCGCGATGTTTCACTTGCTAGCGATGTCGCGGTGGGAACTTCGAGCACTATTTCCTCGAGGCAAGACGAGGTGCAGAGCTCGAGATGAGAGAAAAATGCGTCCCGAAATATGGTGTGCCGGATAAGGATGAATAATTCCCGAGGAGGTGGCTGCAAAGAATGTCATGCATATGGAGCGGCTAGAGAACTATAAAAGAAAACTGGCAAGTTTCGCCCGAAGGGCGAAGTGTCGAAAGCGATAGCAAGGTGGCAGCGCTGTGCTGAAGGCCACTCACAGCGTTGTCGTGGTGAGGAGCGAGGCCTGCGGTGTTGCAAGCGTCACAGTTCGATGGCGCACGAGATGAGACCGAAGGGAAGCAGGCTACCTTCGTCAGGGCCAGAAGAAAGTATTGGGTGCATTTAATCGTGACGCTTGCCTTCCGTTTCACTCCGAGCAGTGTAGCTCACCGTGGCTTGGTTTGCATACAGCTGCTCAGCAGGTACTCCGTGGCCTTCTTCGGTTACCCGTCCCTGACAGTCCTGGGGCGGTATCCGTAAATGTCCACCTAGTGGACACGTCAATTTCGTCTGCTGCTGAAGTTATGATTGGCTGGGCTGGGAGTCGGCGGACGCCGTAGTAGACGCCTATAGCAGACGTCAGAGGGACGCGTTGCCGGCGCTCGTGTGTCTTGAAAGCGATCTGCGACGTGGCCAAAGTGGGCGCCCGCGCGGGCCTCATCTTCAAAGCTATCTGCGATGTTTGCATAGTGCGCGTAGTGCCGGTAGCTTCGTATGCGCTGTGCTTTCGACGTTTCGGTAGCGCTGAAGCGACAGATGCACGCAGGTCAATAGGCTCGTGGCTACTGCCGCGATTCCGAACTCCAGCGTTTTCCCAGACAGTTTCCGCTCTCATCGAGCGAGATGTGTTCACGTTTACCTGTGCGCGCGTGACACCGTGCTGGTTAATTTAGTTAAAACACGTTGACGGGCTAGTTGGTTTGAATCCATGATAGAATGCGTAAGCGCGACTGAGCCAGGACGTAGAAAGAAGCAGACACACAAAGACAGCGCTGTCTCCGTGTGTCTGTTTCTATGTCCTCCTTGGGTCACGCTTACACACTATCTTTCTTAATTTAGTTAGCAAGCGAATGTTTACAAGCTTATACGGCCGATAAGACTGCTATCCTTACTACGTGCAGCTATCTACTAATTTCCTATCGCAATCGATGTTTCGCCTTTGTGGCAGAACTGGGATTTTTTCGCTGTATATATTTATTTGTTTATTTATAATGCCCACCATTGACCCTCACCCCTGCTTTGGCCACTGAGTCATCCCTTTCAATGTTCATTCCGTTTCTCTATTTCAAAGGAACGCTCGACGAAGCAAGAATAAATGGATTTCTTCCAATGCGGCTCCGGCTATGTTAGTCGAAAAAAATAGCTTACACGAATACTCGTGAAGGGGCGCATAAAAAAAAAAGAAGCTATAAGCTATAATGGCATTCTCGTAGTGGAAAAACACAAAGCAAACTAAAGGAAATGTTAAACGATTGAAAACTAGTCGAATGTGCTGTATTGGCAGGCAGGTTAAAGAGGGTTCTTGAATGCTGAGTTGGACAGTTGAGATTGGAGCCGTATACGCATTGCGTGTCGTAATTCAAGAGTATCCCTCCTTAAAGGGTGGGTGGCATGCCTCCTCGACACACTGTGAAACAACGCAATACTTCATTCTAGAAATGCATCTTGACTCGAAGCTTATGCTTGACTTCATATAAATGACGCCAGGAGCCAACGCAACTAAGGGGCTCACTGCGTTCCTTTCGGTGCGTTCACGACAGGCGTGATTTAAATCAAGTCTAGCGTGGCCTCCAAGTTAAGATGCATTTCTGAATACGGGGGTAACTGTTAGGAATACTCTGGCCTACCGCTCAAAGACGTTGTGTGAACGGTCGAAAGCTGACGAAGTGAAATAAAAAAAAATCAGGCAGGCTAAACTCTAATTGACATCAACGTAAAGCGACGCAATCTTGGTGCGATTGTGTTATGAAACGTAAGCGTAGGCAAAATAGGGGAAGGGGAGAGACGGAAATTCAAGACGACGAGCAAAACGAGAACAAGGTAAAAGCGGCAGCCAACGTTTCGACAACTAGACTTGTGTCTTCCAAGGTGACATATGTTCTCGTCGGTGTGGCACCCCCCCCCTCACCTTTAGAAGAACCCTACCCATAAACACTACCTATATATGCTTTATTTTTTTTAGACATACAAATTTTAGAAAATTTATTCTGAACAATTGAGGCCCTAAATCGAAATTTCGCTACCAGCAGTCACTAGAATTTAACTTTCTCTCCCAAATTCTGCAAATATCATTAAAATTGGCTAGTGGTTATCTCAGAAAAGCGTTGCTGTGTTTTACATGTGTTCGAATAGGCGGCGTTGGAGTTGGACCCGAGATAAAGCTTCAATTTAAGTCTTCCGGAGCCCCGAGAACATTTACGAAGTCAGCGCGAAGTAATGATCGAAACTGCCGATCCGTTTTTTCTTTGAAAAGTTACAAGAAACATGACTTAAAGCGTCTTTTGCAGAGCGCCTCAGAATTGCTTAGTTATTTCCAGGCGATGCCAGTGAACGTTGACGTAAAGTGCCGAGATATCATTTCGCAACAATCAAGCAAGCGTGATTTTAGTTTGTGATTGCACTTGTCAATGAACGTGTTTGTCTTAAAATTTCATACATCGAGCGTCTATCCCAGACAAATGCGCAGAGATCGCTGGATCAGTGCCGGCGATCAGAATGCGCGCCTGTGAAGTTAGGCGGACACCACCTGCCACGAGGCAAATTTAAAGCGTACATTGTACCCACTTGCTGATTTCATCGGTCACAGTACTTCGTCTTGCTCGTCATTCGTCTTTTCCCTCCCGCGAAATGCCTCGAAACAAATCCGATCTGTTGTCGCGGAAAATCCAGAAAAAGAAAAAAAAAGGCTGCGAAGGACATCCCCCGCCCGAGATAAATCGCGTTCTTGCTCTCACTCCATGTGTTTCAAACTGGGAGCCACGTGGACATGCCTCAGGGCTCCCGCAACGCTGCCGCATACGCAGGCGCACAAAAGCCCTCCACGCAACTACGTCGCACCGGGCACCTTTGATCGCCAGGCGTGATGCCAAACCATTAGTGTAGGGGTCACGTGGCACCATTTGTTTTGGCAAACGTGAGGTGCTCAAACCCCTACGCCCGCCACGAGTGTGAAAATGACTGCGTTTCGTCTCGTCGGCGTTTTCGTTCGCACCGCATCGCGTTGCAGCGCTTGCGATTCTTGCTGTGTACAGTAGCCTGCGGGACAGGTGCTTCGTGCTCCGCAACGTGCTGCTACTATTTCGTTTGTTCGACAAAACTGCCATGGTTGCAGTAAGCGCAACATCAGCCCCACCCTCATTCGAATTATTCTGTGGAGACCGTAGCTAAATATTCACATAAAAGTGGCACGTTCGAAAGCTTGAATGCTCCTCCAATTTCAGTGAAGTGCCCTGAAGCAGCCCCATCAAGTTAAACCAGAAACCTGAAATCATCACGACGCCTTGGCCAAACGTTACTGTTTCATATTCCCATGTAGCTATATAGGACCAGAACCATGTTTCAGAAGCTCCATAAAAATATGCTTTACCACCATACGCTTACGGTGCTAAAACCTCTTGTGTGTCTAACGCAGCTCCGATATGACTGATAACGCTCGAAACCTTTTTAGTGTCACTGTGTAAACATGGAAAAAAATTAAACAGGAACTTAAAAGTATGCACAGCAATTTGGGACGCAATGGACGTCAATATATTAGCGCATTCTAGATGGTTTTCCAATACCGTGTCGCAACAAGCACACTCTTCTCCGAAAGCGCGCAGTTCCCGCGCATTGTCATACAAATTGGTCAATTGACTACACCTGAAGCGACGAGTGATGAACCTGAGCAGGCATGCCACGCGCAATCACGAGAAAGTGTACTTGAGCACTTGTGATCACAAGTCTAGTCAGTCCTCTCTTTTGTATTCAAATTCAAGCTCAAGTTTATTCATCAACGGTTTCAGTTTTACAAAGAATTGTATGCAAAATCAGTACTAAACAGGGAGACCCAAAGTTAAAAACTGTCAGGGGGACTCCCATATATACATGAACATGATGGAAAAAAAGACGAGATACAGATCAAGCATTGGTTACGGTGGCTTTACAGACAAGTTGATAAAATAAGAAACAGCGTGAAAAAACAAGAAAATATAAAACTGTTTAGTAAGACAAAAAATTGTGAAGAAAACTTCTGTAGTGAACATGCAATGCAAATTTACAATACAATAAAAATACGAGTAATATAAGATGTAGTATAATAGCTACGTCAATTATGATTACAATCACAAAAGTCAGGGGTTGGGATGAAGAGAGTTGCTGCATAAAGTATTTCTTAACGTGATTCTTGAATATATGCTCTGTGGGGGATGATTTAAGGGTATGTGGAAAAGAATTCCTTAGTTTTATTCCCGCGAATGTGGTAGTGAGCTTGCCATAGTTTGTGCGCACTTTAGGTAAAAGACGATTATCGAGTTCAGAGAACCTAGTAATGTTAGTATTTACAAAAGTTTCAATAACAAAGCCATCTATGCGTGCATTATTACGAAATAAATTATAAATCACGATTGTTAACTTTGACTGAAAGAGCTGATGAAGAGGATGAATGTTTAAGCTGCAATAAAGTGGCGTCGCATTCGATAGAAAATGGCTGAAAGTCATGAGGCGCATCACCTGATTCTGCAGGCGTTGAAGTTGGCTGAGGTGAGCGAGGTATGTGTTTTCCCAGGATGATATGCAGTAAGATAAATTGCTGTGAATGTGTGCATGATAAAGGGCATGGATAATGTGTGGCTGAAAATATGAGCGGGATTTGATTATGGCGCGTATTCCTAACGATATCTTACGGACAAGTGACTGCGCATGAAGATTGAGTTTCAGATGCCTGTCTAAAACTACGCCAAGAAACTTAGTGCTATCAGATATTGGTATTAAGTTGTTTTCAAGACACACCGATATAGAGTTCGAAATTAGTGTCGGGAAGGAATGAAAAACCATAAAAACCGTTTATGGCGTATTGATGCACAGCATGTTCTTTTGACACCAGGAATTTATGTTACGCAGATCAATGTTAACATTTCGCTGTAGCTCGTCGACGTTGTTAGCGCAAGTAAAGATAGTCGTGCCGTCTGCATATAATATACAGTCCTTAGTGGTCAGAACATTAGGTAGCTCATTAATAAATAGCAGGAACAGCAGCGGGCCAAGGATCGAGCCCTGAGGAACGCCTTGATATATGTTCTTAGCAGGCGAGAGTCTGCCGTCAATCTGAACAACTTGAGTACGATTGGTTAGGTAGCTAGAAATAAGCTGAAGTGGTGGGCCAATTATGCCGTAAGATTCAAGTTTATATATTAGAATTTTGTGATTAATGGTGTCAAAAGATTGTGTTAAACCTATAAATACGCTTCCAACCAGCAAGCCTTGGTCGATAGCCTTCTTGACTTTATCGGTGAAGGTTAGAAGCGCAAGCTCAGTTGAGCAGCCCTGCCGAAAACCATACTGTTTAGGTGATAGTAGATTAAGTTTTGCTGGGTAGGATGATAAACGTGTATGAAATAGTCATTCAATTCTTTTACTGAAAAATGCAAAAATACAAATAGACCTGTGGTTATTCAGATGTTCCCGATTGCCTTTTTTGTAAACGGGTGTTATTTTACCAACTTTCAGAGAACTGGGAAATACGCCTGCTTTAAACATTTTGTTAACAATATCTGCAATGAATGGAGACAGTTCATTAGAAACTAGCTTGATACGAAATGGGTGAACAGAATCTAGGCCAGGTCACATTCGTAGGTCGCAAGTATTCGTAGGTCGCAAGTAGAAAGAATGAAGATGACGAGGCAATGTCGGTAATGGGGGAACTGTTTGAGAATTGCAACTACTACTAAAATACTCACTGAAGGAATTCGCGATATCAGCTGGGTGGCAGTTTGTTTGTGTCTCAGTTTTTATTTTTGTTAAATGCTCATGGCATTTATTATTTCAGAATTCGTTGATGACCTGGCAGTTGCATCTCGTATTATTGTCATTATTCAAAATCTTGTTCTGAAAGTAATCTCGTTTAGCACATTTAAGTGCGGCTGCAAGTGTGTTAGAATATTTCTTGAGACGAGATTTAGGTTCACAGTTAAATGGCTCCCAAAATATCCTTTTGTGGAGCCGATTTTTCTTCAGTATACATCGAAGTAGCGCTTCCGTGACCCAAGGTTTTCGACAGGAACTGTAGAAACGATTTGTGATAGATGTAGTAGTGCATTCATGAATGCAGCCAAAGTTGCAGTCATGAATGCATTCAGAATGCAGCTCATGAAAATATTCATGAAACGTATGTTAAAGACTGGCAATAAAAAAAAGCACGCACATACACAAAATAGAAAACAAACCTGCCGAGAGGCAGTATTTAGAGTAGGTGACTCACGCATATATGTAGAGGAGTTGGAACATCGTCCAGAGACAATGATATCATTTTATTTCCACTCAGTGGTGTTTACTAAATACATTCCTACCAAAAGAAAGAGGGCACTGCAACCAAAGACTGATTTACGATTCATAGAATGGCTGTCGTGATGACGTAAACGTAGACTCCAGTGGCTGATTACCGTAAATCGATTACTGTCGAATGCATATGTCTGCCTTCTTGTTAGGTAACGTGCGGTCATCGTTGGCTGAACACGCACCTAAGGGCAATGTGTTCTAGTGGCGTAAACACACACACACACACACACACACACACACACACACACACACACACAAACACAAACACACACACAAACACACACACAAACACACAAACACACACACACACAGACAAACACACACAAACACACACACACACACACACACACACACGCGCGCGCGCGTGCGCATAAGGGTGACCTTGTGCAGCCTTTATCGGGTGATTCTGAACGCACATCGCCGCTCTTCCAAGTACTGCCGCTACACAAATTTTAAATACTTTCTCATGTGAAATAAGTAGTTAAAAAGGATGATGAGAATGACAATGAGAATGATGACGTTCTAGCAATGCCTACTAATAAAATATTCTGACTAAATGAAAATTGCTGTAATTGAATATTGTTGGTCAGAACCGCCCACCACGTGGCACATTATTGCGTTCAGGTTTCGTTCGAACCACGTGAAACGCGACAGGACAAGTGTAGTATGTTGATAAACGAAACATGCACCAGAGTTTCAGGACCTGACACACAAAACGTGCATGCGAAGGCGGAAAAATAGCAGGGAAATATTGTTGGAGATGTAGGTACAGCTCCTACATGTGCACGCAATGAGCGAAGCACTAAAGATTGTGCACTTGGACGGTTCGAATTTCTTTCCGCCTCGCGGTCCTTGCGGGCAGCACGCTTACGGGGCCACCACCACGGGAGAGCGGAAGGAAAGGAAAGGAGATACGCAAGGGCTTGGAACGCTGGCATACAGACGGTGGTGCGAAAGTAGACATGGCCGACGCGGGTGAAAGCGTAGTATCGGTTCTTAACAGCCTAATATCTCATACGGGTTGTATTTGGACCTAAGATATTGACCTTATTTTTACAAGTTGGCGCACTTCTTAAAGCCTGCTTCACCTCCCCCGTGGGTGGGAAAGGTATTGCATTTTCTTCAGGATCGGCCCACGTGTGGCGAGAAATTTTCTCTCTACACGGCTCCTTCCCATGGACACATTTTACATGTCAGTATTGGCGTCCAGCTTTCGCACTATATATATATACATATATATATATATATATATATATATATGTATATATATATATATATATATATATATATATATATATATATATATATATATATATATATACAGAGTCCCTGTTAACTTGGACCAAGATTTTTTTTAGAAAACCAAGAGCTATAGATAAATCGTAACGATTGCATAGTAGCGGCAGTCGTATGACTTACAGCCATTTTTTTCATCACGAAGTGTTAATTAGGTAATTGCTTTTATTCAGTGAGCTTTTTAATTATTGCTTGAATCGCAATCATATTAATTACAGTGTTGTAGGGCACCTTAAATAACCTCCGAATCAAGAATGCATTTCGTGCTGAAGTGGTCGTGGTTGTTTTTTGCAAGAAAAAACAAAGCCCATGAAAACCGTATTTTCGCGATTCTAAGCACTCTCCGAGTCTAAGCACGCTTCTTCTATTTTCGCGAGAAAGGTGGAAAAAAGTTTGCATGCGAATCTAAGCACCCCCCTATTTGTTAGGAATAGCACGTAGCCGAGGCCGTCAAACGCGCTTGCTCACTCTGGGGTCCAAGTGGACGTTGTGGTCAAATAATTTAAGTGCTCGATCACAAACAACTTCGATGGAACGGACGACGACCTGCTGTGGCATACTGAGAGCAGCGGTTTAATGCGGTGCGACCAACTCGAGTGGCAGTGATAGTGACTGAGCACCCTACACAAGCGGCGGGTTCACTGTCTGCACCGATTTTTCTTTTGAATGTTTGCAAGGTAAAATGCTATTTCTCGCACCCATCTGGTCATGATGTAGCACCGAAAGGAGGGAGGGGGGAGTGTCATTCTAGATTTTTCGAATCTAAGCACCCTCCCTCACTTTGGGCATCGCGATCGTGAAAAAAGGGGGTGCTTAGAATCGAGTAAATACGGTTGGTGCGTACTCGCACGCCGCTACTCAAGCGCCTACGAGCGCCCATTGAAAGATACACGATTGCATTCTCTTATCGCCGCATCGTACAAGGCTCTGCTATGTTTATCAATGCGCCATCGGCATCTTCTCTCGATGGCGCCACCAGCACATAGCGTGAATCCCTGTATCGAGCTGCCACCGCTGGTAAAGCCGTGTATCATCCGTGGCTATTCGCTTGGGAGCACTTGAGTAGCGGCGCGCGAGTGCGCATCTATTTCGTATTTTGGATGTTTCGCGCGCTTTTGTTTTGTCTCGGAAAAACCACCGACTCAAAGCTGAGCACTAACTTGATTCCGAAGTTATTTGAGGTGCCCTACAACTTTGTAATTGATATGTTTACGATTCAAGCAATAAGTTATATGTTCAATAATTAAAAGTGAATTATTAAGTAATAATTTGTGATAACAAAATACTGGCCGTAAGTACTTGCGACTACAGCTACTATGCAGTCGGTACGATTTCTCTAGAGCTCTTGTGTATGTTTAAAATCATGGACCAAGTTAACTGGGACACCCTGAATAGGGTGTCCCAAAACACACACACACACACACACACACACACACACACACACACACACACGCACACACACAAACATATATATATATATATATATATATATATATATATATATATATATATATATATATATATATATATATATATATATATATATATATATATGTTTACCACCCGCCGTGGTTGCTCAGTGGCTATGGTATTGGGCTGCTGAGCACGAGGTCGCGGGATCGAATCCCGGCCACGGCGGCCGCATTTCGATGGGGGCGAAATGCGAAAACACCCGTGTGCTTAGATTTAGGTGCACGTTAAAGAACCCCAGGTGGTCAACATTTCCGGAGTCCTCCACTACGGCGTGCCTCATAATCAGAAAGCGGTTTTGGCACGTAAAACCCCAAATATTATTATTATACATGTTTACCGTGCACTTATTCTCTCGAATATAAGCTTTTCGTATGGCTGATACCAAGGTATACCACAACTGTTCATATTCAAGTTGTCAGTCAAGCCTAACTCGCACAGAACCGGAAGGAGTAAAAAAATTCCCCGAGGCGATAGCGATAAGTTCTCATCACGGTCCGGAAGCGTTCGAGTATCGTGCGTCAAAGGAAACGGATTCTTTGTTGACTGGTGAAATTCAGAAGTATATAAGAAAGAACAAGCAGTAATACCCTGCATATAGCTGTACGCAGCTCCAGAAGCAACATCGGGTAGATATTTAAAGTAGATAGCGATGTTCGAGAGGCAAACTGTTCGTGCAGAACAAACGAAACAAAAAAAAACGATTGCGTAAGAAAAATGACCAAGCAATAAAAGTAGCTCTCTGCCAACATGAAAGAATCTTCGGATCCGTGTTTACAATAGAAGTGGACGCACATCGACTTCCTGTTCAAACACACCTAGCGACGCGATGTTATGAAGAAAGTGGTGACTCAGAAAGAAAAAAAAAAGATTGTCGCCGAACGGCAGCTCTTCCTATAACGTTCACTTTGACTATATGTCCTCCAATGTCGTTTCCTCGGACAGCTAAGCACGTGACACGTCCCTCGAATACGAGCGGTATATATTGCAACACGGAGGCTTTGATGCAAACTGATGAAATCAAACACCGCGCTGAAGGGAAGCCGAGATGCTCTGTCACGGCACGCCACCTCTCTGCATTGCCAGGCACCGTTCCGAAGTCGACGGCAGGTCGTTCGCTCGCGAAAGGTCAGCCGCGAATGACACTGGCGACCTTTGCGACCAGATTGTTGTTGTCTCGTCGTTTCTCCCCAGCCAATCTCCATCGGGCCACAGCGCGCGAAGCGTGGACGCTATATAGGAACGGCTGATATGATGAGATCCTTGCTTACCTCGCTCTCAGATATAGGAGGCGAATAACACAGACGAAATACTCGGGGTCAGGCGGCAGGGCTGTAAGCAATGCTGGCAAAAAAAAAAGAGAAAAAGAGTTTGATCTAGCAGCGATTTCCGCGAGAAGGTGCTCTTCCGCCCCAGAGTGTCTGGTATCCAGATACTCTGTCTTATACTGAAATGAGAGGGGGAAAACGATATTGTGACAGTCAATCCTGAAGCGTCGGATTCCTTCGTGTGGACATATTCTGTCTTATCCGCAGAATGACGACGGCTTCTGTCCATTCACGGTGCTTGTGTCAATCGGGGCAGTCGCCCGCCATAGAATTCGCCCGTATGTCATCGGCAGGCTTCGTATGAAGCGGTACACCCGAGAAATCCGGTACCTCTGGACGCGCGACTGGCGTTATAAGACACGACATTACCAACAAGTGGCGGCCTAGCGGCTGTTGCACTTCGCTGACTTATCACGAAGTCGACAGTTTGATTCCCAGCCACGGTGGCCGCGTTTCCGGTTAAGTGAAATGAAGGGAACGGCAACCTGTGCCGAGATTATAGTGTTGCGGCTGTTTGTATTTGTGGGGTGTCTGTTTACGTAAATGATAAGAATGTAAGAGTCAAATCCCGGACTCAACAGAAATATGCAATCGTAGGCACTGCGTGAGAACATTGAACATAAGTTGTCAAATTAGCAATTGATAATACACAGAATTGTCATTTTGAGGAGCGTTAATATATGTATATGTATGGCGATTCGCCTGCTCTTTTGAAATGAAGGAATATAGAAAATGCATAATGAAGACATAATGGAACGACTGAAGGAGAGGAGCAATAAGATAACTGCTGAGTCTTTACCCAAAAATCAGTAAAGAGAATAAAACGCGGTAGTAGAGGAAAACTAAACGACAGACCGCTACCGCCACTCTTGGTTCAGTGCTTTATTCCCTGAAAAAAAAAAGACAACATTTTCGCCCATCTGTAAAGTCGAACGAAACTGCAGATGACGCAGGTGGAAGTTTCCCGCAAAGGAAGCTTCGCACTTGAAAAAAAAAAAATTCGTCCTGGTCTGGGTATCGAACGCATTACCAACGGCTTTCGGGAGCGCTCTCTCTGCCACCAAGCTAACAATGGGGCTAATCGATGGCAAGGCGAGGGCGAGCTAATCGACAACTCCAAGCTCTTAAGAAAAAGAAAGAACGAAAGGAAAAGATGTGTGCTGTTCTTTTGGTGGCTTCGTCCCAACTATCGGCCGGATAACAATTTCTTCCATTTCACTGAATATATACACCCCTTTGTGGATTACCGCGGAACGCATTCGTAAAGTTCTGTATTTCTGCATGTGTCAGAATAACGCAAAATTCACTTTCCACTTCTATCAGTGGTGGACGTTCACTGAATCCATATTCTTACAAGAACATCACGAACTAAGGAGGAACTTATACACTATATGCATATAATCCAAGAATAGACACGGAGCTACCAGATTCAGTTTATCACTTTCGCAATGAAAAGCTTGACAGAGTGGTGTTCTTGTGTGCTTTATTCCTCCCCATCTCTTCTTCGGGCTCGCAGTTCCCGTCGTGCACTGCGCAAGTCAACGCCAATCACACTTCTTGTCTCGTTCCACATAAGTACCGCTTAGCAAGTGGAACATTTATTTTTTTGCGAATATGTCCCACTTGGTTCGTGCAAGTTACCTGGCACGATACTAAGAATAACCTACAATAGCAGTTCGACCGATTGAGCTCAGCTGCAAGAAAATACTCTGCTCAAGGACATTTTGATCCACATATGCTCCGATTAAGAGTGACACAGTTTTGAAAACATGTTCCACTTACTTCGGGGAACGTGTTTAAGGAGGTCAAAATCGTAGTACGCTCGTCATATTCAGCGCCACAAAGAACCCACGGAAGCTAACGCCGCATAAGTGTTCTGGATGCCTCCAGACGTCCAACTGTGACGGCGTATAGTTCTCATCTCGCTCGCAGCAGACGACGCTGGAGCTCAGGTACGAAGCCTTGTCCGACAGATGCGTTCAATAACTCTGGCCGCGGCAGGTAGGAACGCGGCGTTTCGCTAGACTAAGCGAGTGCCTGCGACAACCGGGGGCGGATGACGAGTGCCAGGAAACCCGGCGGCTCCGTCGGTGGGGGTCGCGCTTCGCCGAACCTACGTGCCAGGAAAAACAGCCATCGATCCAATCAACGTCGACCCAACCACGCGCGACTGACGAGACGTCCATGGTTGTGTGTGTGTGCGTGTTTGTGTGTGTGCAGTTGTATGTGTGCGTGCTTGAGTGTATACATGCATGTATGTGCGAGTGGTCTGAACTTTACGCGTACGTCATAGCAACTTCAGCGGTGGCATGTTACTTGGACACACACACAAGAGTTAAAGGGACGCCCTTCGAGCAAGCTTCCTGTCGAAAGAGTGCCCGAGAGTGGGGACAATAAAGGTGTAGAAAATTCATTCTGCGGAGAATTGTAGTACGTCACTCCGCCGGGAGCCAGTTTTCGGTGCTCGCACATTTCCGAAAGGCCCTCTGTCGAATTAGAATTTACAAAATATTTCGCTTTCTGTGCAACCATACATTTGCTCGGAGCGGCACCGGGATGGCACTCAGTAGATATTGGACGAGAAGTGGGCAAGACCTGAACGTCCCTCTTACGCGGCTCGAATAGCCCACCTATAGTGGTACAAAAGAAGCGTGTTTGTAAATCAGTGATGATGGATGAGCTGTGCAAGCTAAATGAGTGAAGAAAAAAAAACGTTTGTGTTTCTCTGAAGTATAGCGCCATCCATACGCTTCAAAGGCTCTGCGAAAAAACGAGCCACTGAATTGCAAGGCAGCAGATTGGCGTCGTCCTTAAGTGAGACTATAGGGCTAGCAGTTTGAGCAAATCAACACTGATTGCCCGTACATATGCTCTGATGCATACATACTCCTCGCACATACATTGTACAACTTGCGCTTAAAGAATCAGGCAAAGGCGACACATGGAAAACACTCGGTTTGAAAGACACCGAGAGAAAAAGTGCTATTTTAACAGTTTTTTTTGTCATGTACTTTAGCATCATGACCACTTGTAGCAGTATGAACCAATCGTTGATAAAATGGGCTCGGAACTTCTGGACATTAAGCTGGACCGTAGACGAGAAATTTCTGCGCAGATACACAGAGGGTGCCCTAAATAATTTTTTATAGCCTTTCAACAGCTCTAAAACCTGTCCACGAAAGCTTTTCGGGAATCACGCGTCTTGCAAATGCACAAAAAAGCGAGCATGCATTTTATGGCCACTATGTACCGATGTGTCTTGAAGAAACATGCACAAAACATTTCAAATTCAAACAGAAAGAACAAGAAAACAGGGGAAGAAGAAAAAAAAGATAGGATGTTGGAAATCCTAAAGCAAAAGTAAGACAAATAGGCATGGCAGTAGAATTACAACGAGTGAAACAAGTTCACTAAAACATTATAAGCAACGCTTACGATGTCTTCTGCGCGAATCCACCCTTGATAACGACCACCCCGAAGGGCTTACATTTGACGGCCAAAATTCTGCGTAGGAGACGCAGTAATTTCCCTCCGGAATACGCAACTCAGTTTCTATCTCTTACAACCTTAGTTCCCTCTAAAATTTCAAAATAACGTGGGTGCCAGGCTACACTTGTCAAACAAATCGCCGCACAAGTGACAACGACCGCATCTGTTTGGGGCGCGAACACTTCGATCGGACTAGGCCGTTAGCGCAGGACGTCACCCTATGTTTGCCCCAACCGTCCGCTGTTCGGAAAGCACGTAAAGTGCGTGTACGATGTGGAACACTGTGTTTCGCCGTTAAGGAATGCATGCGTGAATGCGAAAGTCCTCATGACGTTCAGACGCCCGCGACGATGGTTAATTTCTCTCTAGGGAGTCCTCCGCCGGCAAGTGCCGGCGCTTGCCGCCGCTCTAGCCATTGCAATAAACTCTCGAAAGAACGTTCTATGATCGCCCCAAACTTGTAAACAACGACTCAGATACTTATTCGCATATGTATAAACGGTGCTGGAGTCACTGGGAATGTAAAAGGACTGAACCGGCTTGTGAGCAATCGCACGGTCGGTCGGTCTGCTACCCGGTTTGCTACCCTACACGGGGAAGGAATTTGAGGGATGAAAAGAAAGAAAGGAGAGGAAGGGAAGAAGGTACTCTCAGTGTGAACACGATCGGCCGGTCGGTATAGCGTACCCTTTGAAATGGAGGGGGTTGCACAACCAAGTTCTTGTTCTTATTTTCTTCGTTATTGTTGGAAAGCAGAAGCGTTGCGTAAATGTACCTCTTATTTCCTTGCGCTCTCTCTCTTAAGGCTGGCTGTCGTAAGCCTGACTGCAGACTCTGAAGGGGCTACTCTGGAGTAACAAAAAAACAACCCACTTTCGAAGTTTTGCTTTTGCGATGTAATTACCAGCGGCACGTACGGTGGCAAGTTCTGTTGCCGTAGAGGCCGGTATGTGGAACACCTTGAACTTAATTGCTACATTTAAGGCCGCGATGATAACAGCGCCAGTGGAGCTGGTGGCTGAGACAGATCCATCGGTATAAATGTGCGTTCTTTGTTCATAAGCTTTGTTCAGTAATTAGTGTCAAATGAGAAAGAGCCACTGTTGAGTCATGGGTCATGTTTGTAATTACCGGAATTGTGAGGCGTACTTGTGGCTGTCATAGGCACCACAGGGATAACATTGGTCTTGCAGCTGGTGTAGACACCGACGGAAGGTAGCCTTGACGTGTCGCAACAAGTTTGGAAAGCTTGACTTGAGCTCCTTGTGCTGGCAGTGCAGCAATAAAGTGACTGAGTACGTGACACAGATGTCGAATGTGTGCTCTAAGGTAATCAGTCGTTAAATATGATGGAACCAAGTAGTCTCGAGCAATCATCATTGTTGTCTGAGTCGAGGCGCGTCTTGGTAGTCCAAGGCATATCCGTAGAGCCTGAGCTTGCAAACTATCGAGGGTACGAATATTTGTTTTACATGTGTTCCCCAAAACCGCCAAGCTTTACCGTAAAAAGCCCAGAAACAGGGCTCTTGCAGAGCTGCAGCACGGGCCGTATGGACGTGCCCCAGATTTTTCTGCACAAGAACTTCATTATATGTACAATCAAAGTTTGTCTCCGCTTGAGTTAGATGGTCAGCTGCCTAAAGAGCCAAAAACGTAAGGTGCTTCTTGCTATGGCGGCAGCAGCTTTCATTTGCCCACTCACTAGCCTGCCTGCTCTTTTTCGAACCATCACCACGTCTTTTTAGTTCCTCACGAAACGCTACACAAAGCTGCGAAATGGATGGAAACAACTTTTTTTGTAAATCGGACAAAGTTTAACGACCCGGGCTCAGGTCTCCCATGAAGGGGACTTCGAGGCCTTGCCTCGTCGCCGCCTCTCGGGCCCGTTGGACTGCCCACTCTTGTGCCTTCAGGTTCGACGCAAGAGCCGCCGGAGCTACGGCCATTTTCGCTGATATAACAGCACACTCTCACATGTGAGAGAGCGTCGCTCTAGTCGCCTGACATAACTTGCAAAGAATAATCGGGTATTGCACGGGGCAAATGTGCCGCGATCGCACCGCACTGGGGAAGTTTTGTGTCTGCATTGTCGCCAGACGACTGCGCGGTGACGTTTCAGTTTGGGATGAGGTAGGGGGAATATCCGCCTGCCTAGCTGGTAGTGCTTGGTGATGTCGTTGTATCTGACTTGGCATTCACGTGTGTTTCGAACCAGGAGGTCCGTACTCAAAGACGGGGACTCCGACTCTGCGCGGCGGGTCATATATGTATATGTATGTATGTATGTATGTATGTATGTATGTATGTATGTATGTATGTATGTATGTATGTATGTATGTATGTATGTATGTATGTATGTATGTATGTATGTATGTATGTATGTATGTATGTATGTATGTATGTATGTATGTATGTATGTATGTATGTATGTATGTATGTATGTATGTATGTATGTATGTATGTATGTATGTATGTATGTATGTATGTATGTATGTATGTATGTATGTATGTATGTATGTATGTATGTATGTATGTATGTATGTATGTATGTATGTATGTATGTATGTATGTATGTATGTATGTATGTATGTATGTATGTATGTATGTATGTATGTATGTATGTATGTATGTATGTATGTATGTATGTATGTATGTATGTATGTATGTATGTATGTATGTATGTATGTATGTATGTATGTATGAGCGTGTGTGAGTGTGCGCGCGCTATAGTGGTCGCAACCATGTGACCCTCCCCCTTCTGTCCTTCAATGAAGGGAAAATTCAAGCCCTGTATTGTGGCGAGCACCGATCCATCAAAGAGGCACCCTACTGTTATTATATAGGCACCTTATTAATAGACGCTATTAAGGGCACGGTTGCCACCCGTAGCAGTGTATTTGATTTGGTTTAACTAACCATTGGGAAAAGTGAACTAGTAAAGACAGAACCACGGATGTCTATCATAGTGGTTTTGATTTTCTTTCTTAGTTGTAAAGTACTTGCTTCTTTCAGGTTTGTACTTTGCTATTTCTCGTGGTATCTGTGTGAAAGAGTTTGCTCAATGAGCAGACAATTGACAGCAACGCGTTAAACAAATTCGCTGACAGCTCCCTGGCAAGCGAGAACCAAAAAGTCGCTGATGTGCAGAACCAATATTTCAGCAAAATCGGAAGCGAAGCTGTTTCAAAAGCCGACAGCCTATATACTTGCCGCACATATTACACGTTTAATTACTTTCATATAGAACGTTAACAAAAAAAATCAAATGCCAGTCTATGATAATGTGCATTTATTCAGATATAATCTTTTAAAACCTAATTAAGATGGATTAGGCTCTATAGATTGTTGGTTACTAGATTCGCAAACAGTCACTTAAGAAGAAACTACGGTAGCAACCATCGAAGTCCGGTAAAAATCAGATGAAACACAGAAACACAGCTGCATGGGGAGTAAGAGATGAGTCTAAAGAGTAAAAGAACGATATGTGAGGGACATCGATACGCAAGAACCACTTAATAAAAAATACGTAGATTGTTCAGTTCGCAATAACTTTGCCAATTGTAATATGCCAACTTCATGAAAATGGTGATTAGTGACATGAATCAACGCCCGGAGAATGTAGTGAATATAACCGATAAGGGCACCCCCTTTGTTTTTTTCATTGTCGTAACTTACGGCGCCACATTGTATGTGAACTTTGATGTTGTGTTAAGCCATTAAATATTAAATTTCGCATATTGAGTTTGACGCGCCTCCTTTGCCCAGCTATGTTTTCAATATACATGCCTTGTAATTACACAACCCTCCCACCCACCCCTCTTTGCCATATTGCCACTTTTGCAATGTAGGATGAATAAAATAAATAAATAATAAAATAAATATATAAATGAATAAATATTGTTACGTAAGAACACGCAAATGAAAAGCTATATACAAGTATATTTACAACGTAATACGCCGCACTTGGCCAAGAGGCAACAGCCCGCGCTAGCCTCCAATCGTTGTCGTCGTCTTGTTAATGCTCGCCTCTTCGTCATCGGTAATACTATTCCGTAGCACTACCCCCGGCGGCAAAAGCGCCGTCCCGGAGCGACTAAAGGCCGGACTTGGAAACAGTGTAGTAGGCCTTGAGCCTACTGACGTGCACGACATCACTAGGTGCCACAGTAGATGACGAGGTTGAGCTCACAGGGGCAATTTCGTACGTCACAGGCGTCACCTGGCGCAGCACACGGTAGGGCCCTGTGTATCGCGAAATGAGCTTTTGTGAAAGTCCGACGTGACGAGAGGGCGACCACAAGAGCACGAGCGCACCAGGCGAAAACTGTACGTCACGGTGGCGGGCGTTGTACTGACGCTGCTGAGTGGTTTGCGAGTCCGTCAGTCGAGCACGGGCAAGCTGGCGTGCATGGTCGGCGAGAGCGATGGCGTCGCGCGCATACTCGCTTGTTGAGATCGAAGCAGGAGGAAGTGCCGTGTCAAGGGGCAAGGTCGGTTCGCGACCGTAGAGCAGATAAAATGGAGAAAATCCGGCGGTGTCGTGCCGGGAAGAATTATAAGCGAATGTGACGTAAGGAAGGGCAGTGTCCCAGTCGCGGTGGTCCTTGGAAACGTACTTTGACAGCATATCGGTAAGAGTACGGTTTAACCGCTCTGTCAGGCCATTGGTTTGAGGATGGTATGAGGTAGTCAGCTTGTGTTGAGTGGAGCAGGAACGTACAATGTCGGCGATAACTTTCGAGAGGAAGTTACGACCACGGTCAGTGAGCAGCTGTCGCGGGGCGCCATGAAGTAAGATAATGTCCCGCAAGAGAAAGTCCGCGACGTCAGTGGCGCAACTGGTAGGGAGAGCCCGCGTGATAGCGTATCGGGTGGCGTAATCAGTTGCGACGGCTACCCATTTGTTCCCAGAGGATGACGTGGGAAAGGGACCGAGGAGGTCTAATCCAACACGAAAGAACGGTTCCACAGGGACAGTGATCGGCTGCAGATGACCGGCAGGTAGCACCTGAGGTGTTTTCCGACGCTGGCAGGTATCACAGGCAGCAACATAGTGTCGGACGGAGCGAGCGAGACCAGGCCAATAGAAGCGGCGGCGGACACGGTCGTACGTGCGGGTTACGCCAAGATGTCCTGCAGTAGGTGCGTCATGCATCTCAAAGAGCACAGTCTGTCGTAGATGCTTTGGCACGACGAGAAGAAGATCAGATCCGTCAGGGAGGAAGTTCCTTCGGTACAGAATGCCGCCCTGGAGGACATATCGGCGAACGGATGCGTCGGTAGGTGTAGAGCGCAGACGCTCGATGAGTACTCGCAGCGATAGGTCTCGGTACTGCTCATCGGCGATGTTAGCGAAGGCAGACACAGAGAAAATGCCGTCGGCGGTACTACTGTCGGCGTCGTCAGGCTCGTCTACCGGGTAGCGAGACAGGCAGTCAGCGTCCTTGTGTAGTCGGCCAGATTTGTAGGTGACAGAGAACGAATATTCTTGGAGGCGTAAGGCCCAGCGACCAAGTCTTCCTGAAGGGTCTTTCAATGAGCATAACCAACAAAGCGCGTGATGGTCTGTGATAACGGAAAAGGGTCGGCCATATAAGTATGGGCGGAACTTCGCAACCGCCCAAACTAGGGCCAGACACTCACGCTCAGTGATGGAATAGTTGCGCTCCGCGGGTGAGAGGAGCCTGCTGGCGTAAGCGATAACACGGTCGTTGCCGCGCTTGCGTTGTGCCAGTACTGCGCCAATTCCGTGACCGCTGGCATCAGTACGAACTTCGGTAGGCGCAGAAGGATCGAAATGGGCCAGGACGGGAGGCGTTGTGAGAACGTCGATTAGATGCGAGAATGCAGAGGCCTCGTTATCGCCCCACTGGAAAGGGGCGTCTTTTTTCAAAAGCTCGGTTAGTGGTCGTGCTATGAAGAAGAAGAAGAAGAAACTTTAGTAAAGAATAGTCCGGCAGTTCTTGGTGTGGTGGCCTCAGGTGACGGCTCGAAGTTCTTGGACTCGAGCGGCATCTTCGGCTTGCCGGACGGCCCAGAGCTGGTCTGCCAGCTCTGAACTTCTGATAGCCGCCTCCCAGCGGCGGCGACGCCTACGGAGAAGGTCCCCGGCGGCTCCCGCATCCGGGGCGGCGTCGGGAAGAACGGAGCTCGAGCCTTCTACTCTGGCAACAGCCGCGATTATGTACGCGTCGCCAACGGAGCTGCTTTGATTACCGTTGTTGCCGGTCGTGCTATGGCCGCGAAATTTTTCACGAAACGGCGGAAGTAGGAACAAAGGCCGATGAAGCTGCGCACATCCTTGACACACTTCAGAACAGGAAAGTGCGTAACAGCATGGATCTTGCCTGGGTCCGGTTGCACTCCGTTCGCGTCAACGAGATGCCCAAGGACGGTAATCTGGCGACGGTCGAATTGGCACTTCGATGCGTTCAGTTGTAGACCGGCGCGACGAAAAACGTCCAGGACTGCCGAGAGGCGCTCGAGGTGCGTAGCGAACGTTGGGGAGAATACTATGACGTCGTCCAAGTAGCACAGGCATGTGGACCATTTGAAACCGTGAAGAAGGGAGTCCATCATGCGTTCAAAAGTGGCAGGAGCGTTACATAGACCAAACGGCATCACTTTGAATTGATAAAGACCGTCCGGAGTTACAAAAGCAGTCTTCTCGCGGTCGAGATCGTCCACAGCAATCTGCCAGTAGCCGGAGCGGAGGTCAATAGAAGAGAAGTAGCGAGCACCATGGAGGCAGTCAAGGGCGTCATCGATCCGAGGTAGGGGATACACGTCCTTTTTGGTAACCCTGTTAAGGTGCCGATAATCCACGCAAAAGCGCCATGAGCCATCCTTCTTTTTTACCAGTACAACCGATGACGCCCATGGACTACATGACGGTTCTATGATGTTATTGGCAAGCATTTTGCGAACTTCAGCGTGAATAACTTGACGCTCAACCGGTGACACTCGATACGGGCGGCGATGAATAGGAGGGGCATCGCCGGTATTAATGCGATGTTTAACAGTTGTAGTTTGGGCCAAAGGACGATCGTTAAAGTCAAAAATATCGTTGTAGGAAAACAGAACGCGGTAGAGCTCACGAGCGTGCTCGGACGGCATGTCGGGCGCAATCATTTTCTGTAAGTCGGCGATGGTGTAAGTTGTCGACTGAGATGGTAGAGGAGGATCGGCTGAATTGCTGTCTACCTCAATAGATGCTATTGAGTGATCTTCGAATGAGCAAAGCTGGGCCAGAGACATCCCGCGTGGCAGCACTTGTGTCGTCAAGCCAAAATTGACCATGGGCAGGCAGACGCAATTAGCCGTAATAGATAAAACGGTATGAGGTACCGTGATCCCGTGTGTAAGGAGGACGTCTTGTATAGGAGCCGCGATATAGTGACCGTCGGGCACTGGTGGGGATGACACTAGGTCAACGTAAGTCAGTGCAGTAGGTGGCAAGCGAACAAAGTCGACGGAACTGAGGCGACTGGGGTGTGGTTCAGCGGAATCCAGAACAGGCAGGTCAAGGCGGAGAGTACTGGCGGAACAATCAATGAGAGCAGAATGTGCGGAGAGGAAGTCTAAGCCGAGGATGATGTCGTGGGGACAGTGGGCGATGACTGTGAATAGCACGACTGTTGAGCGATCGGCGAAGGAGACGCGGGCGGCACACATACCAATTACGGGGGCTGTTCCGCCATCGGCGACACGGACAACAAGCGTCGTGGCGGGCGTGATTATTTTTTTCAGGCGAGTACGAAAGTCCGCGCTCATTACCGACAAATGCGCCCCAGTGTCTATAAGAGCAGATACAGGAACACCGTCGACTTGCACGTCAAGAAGGTTCAGATGGGTGGGCAACGTCAGTGGAGGATTTGGCGGCGTAGGGAGCAATGCAGCGTCACCTCGAGGCGCTGCATCATTCAGTTTTCCGGCTGGGAGCGGCGTCCGAAGGGAGTCGGCGAAAAGGAGCGACGGGGCTGGGGAGAGCGAGATTGTCGTCCTTGGGGCGAAGGTGAACGATAATAGGGGCGGTTCGGCGCAGGAGAGTCAGTGGCGGCATTATCGGAACGTGCGGCATAAGGACGAGAAGGGCCACCCGAGGGGCGAGAATAGGCAGTATAAGCAGACCGGGTCGGGGAAGTCCAGCGACTTCGACAGTGCCGAGAAATGTGCCCGATGCGACGGCAGTGAAAACAAATGGGCTTGTCGTCAGCAGTGCGCCATTCAGCTGGGTTGCGGAAACGTGGTGGGTAAGACGATGCGGGACGGGGCGGAATCGAAGAAGCAGGATGGGTATCAGGGTGATGGGCCGAGCAGATGGTGTGAAGGCCCATGTTTTCGAACTCCTGGCGGACAACTGCCTGGATCAGGGAAACCGTGACTGCCGGTGCGTTGGTGGGGCTGGAGTCGAAGGCAGCCGGATAGGCGGCCTCAATCTCACGCCGAACGATCTTGGTAATATCGCCGGTGTTGTTGGGACGAGGAGCGTCGGCACAGGAAGAAGTCGCTGGGGTGTTGGGCAAACGGGCAAACTGCTGATCGATACGTCTGCTTTTAGCGAGTTCCAGGCGGCGGCACTCTTTGATAACAGCATCCACCGTCGCGACGTTGTTGAATATGAGCAAGTTGAAGGCGTCATCGGCAATGCCTTTGAGAATGTGGGATACCTTGTCTGACTCAGGCATGTGTGCATCAACTTTGCGGCACAGAGCCAGAACGTCCTGAATGTACGTGACATAGGGCTCTGTTGACGTCTGCACACGGCCGGAAAGCGCCTTCTGCGCGGCAAGTTTGTGACCGTAGGGGTTGCCGAACAAGTCTCGGAGCTTTTGCTTGAACGAATCCCAACTGGTGAGCTCCTCTTCGTGCGTCCGAAACCAAACTCGAGGTGTGCCACCGAGGTAAAAGACTACGTTGGCGAGCATGATAGTAGGGTCCCACCGGTTATTGCGGCTGACGTGTTCGTACAGGCTGATCCAGTCGTCGACGTCGTCCCCATCTTTGCCCGAGAATACGCCAGGATCACGAGGAGCAGGGAGAGAGATGTAGGTCGTCGAAGTGGCAGGAGGGGTCGGAGGCGGCTGAGTCGAATTGTCATCGCCGGGAGCCATGAAGCTAGGCTCGACGTACCGTCCACTGCGAAGCTCCGTGACGAGGTACAGGGAACGTCCACCTCCACCAGATATGTTACGTAAGAACACGCAAATGAAAAGCTATATACAAGTATATTTACAACGTAATACGCCGCAATTGGCCAAGAGGCAACAGCCCGCGCTAGCCTCCAATCGTTGTCGTCGTCTTCTTAATGCTCGCCTCTTCGTCATCGGTAATACTATTCCGTAGCAATATTATTCGGGGGATTGTCCGCCCTTACCAGAAACTCTATTATTAGATCTCTTCGTTCGAGCAGCTCGAGGCAGAATTATGCAATAATTAAACTTTCCGATAAATTCGAGCACATTACTCATGCCACACTGTATTATTAAAAAAAACATATATTTTCAGCATAAATTGTTCCTGCAGTGGCATTCACCATTTAATAAAGCGAGAATACTTGTTTTCAAGAACACGTTTGCTTACCGATAAGAGCGCTACTATCCAATACACTACAGCTGATGTTCGCACTTGCCATCTACTTACTGAAAAGCTACCGCAAATAACGGTATTATAGCAAAAAAAAGAAAGTTATTGGCGAGCTTGCGGCCATTTGTGTCTAGTAGAGCTCGCATCTCTCGACTGTGTATTTGCTTGCGTGAAAATGTTTTTCGCATTATTTCCTACCAGCCATGTAAAAAGGCTGACGAGAGGTGCCTCGTTCAACACTTTTCGTTGCATATCTTTATCATTATTGTATGGGCCATCGTGCGAATGCACTACAGTCATGTCTTCAATGACGTCGCACCTAATCGCGCACAGATAGAAAAATATCTCCACACTTTCCGGTCACGGCGCCCAATAAGACTAGAAGGTATAGTTGCGAGTACTTCTGCCTCCGTGACCATACCTCCATCATTCTCATTACAGTTGTTTCACTTGTACTAAGAATATTTCGTAATCACATCAATCTGCTCGTTGTAGTTTTATACCTCATCAGGTCAGACCTTCAGTTCTTTTTCACTGAGTCTCTTAATTTTAGCAAGAAGACCAAACACTGTATTTACACTTACGAAGAGAATTACTATCACGCGCTCGCACACTATGGACTTTTATTCAGCACGGTGATGAAAATGGTTTAATTATTATAGAAACAATTGAAATGTCTTGAATTAGCAGACTTAACCTACATCATTTAAACTCAATCTTGTCATGCCAGCTGCACCGGTGAATAGCTAGGGAATCAAACAAAGAAGAAAAAGAAAACAAAAACAAACAAAAAGAGTTTTGACGCTGAATATGTTACGTGGTTTCCACATTTATCTTTTATTTCATTTTAATCATTGACATTTCAAACCTTGTTTTATTTGTGGAAGCAATTCGACAGTAGTTCAGCTCTTTAGCATTATAGTTAATAAAAAGTTAATAAATAATGAGACCGCAGGAAAACAGCCCACCAAAGAACCGGCGATGGCGATGATAAAAAATGTACTCCGGTGACTAAGGATTGTATGATACAAACAAAATGAAATGAGGAAAGGAAAATTTGAGAAAAATATCGGAAAAGTAAAGTAGCACTCAAGACATGTATCCTGCACGTAGTATTAATACTCATAGCACACTCTGGCGTGCATTATCAAAAAAAATATTTACTTTATGTGTCACATTACAAAAAAAGAGAGGAGAGAGGACGTTGCAGACAACAAGGAAAAAATGGCTGTGGCTTAGGTAAGGTTAAGCCCAGGATGCGAAGCATACTAGCCTTTATTTTAGTTGTTGAACCACTGTTTAGCCTGGTGAACTGCTGTTGCTTGGCTATATTTGGTTCGGCTAGACGAAGAAACAACTCATGCATTACTTCTTCGCCTTCAAGAGTGGAACGCGACAGCGTTCCCGTCGACCCGCCAAGGGGTGTAAGACAATGGGCTACAGGGCAGTGACTACGCGCCCCGCATTGGACGCGGTGAGCGTCGAGCAAAGCAGCGTTCGGCGCGGCAACGAAATGTGCGCCTGAGCAAGAGACGCACGCCTTAGAAACAGCGCGTTTCTAAGGCAACACCGCATTCACTAGAGGCGCTTTTGTACCGCTTTGAAGCGTAGAAAGCGAAGAAATAAAACGTGCATTTGTTGATTTTTATACCGAACTTCTTGGAGGAAGAATTTATGACCGCGAGTACTTCAAAGCCCACTTTCTAACTCTTATGCCAAGATTAGAGGACACGGTTAGAGAATCACTGGAATCTGAAATTACCGTGGCCGAAATTGAAGCGGCAATCGATGACTTGGGTAATGGCAAGTCACCTGGGCCAGATGGACTGGGCGCAGCCGTATACAAATTTTTTAAGGCAGAAATGGCAGTGGCTTTACACCGAGTGATCGCTGAATGCTATGAAAAAAAGCAAGCGCCTCTCTCGTTCAGGACAGCGCACGTAGTAATGATCCCCAAAACTGACGATCCTGCAAAATTACTTTCAGTTGAGTCCTACCGTCCCATTAGTTTGACCAATACAGATTATAAAATATACATGAAAGTGTTAGCTAGAAGGCTCCAAAACGTTATTAAGTCCCTCGTTGGCCCGCATCAAACCTGTGGCATTAAAGGTAGAACAATTTTTACAAACATACACATAGCAAGAAGTATTCTGGAATGTTGTGACGCAATGCATGACCGCGTAGCTATGATTCAGCTAGATTTACATAAAGCGTTCGACAGAGTTGTACATGAAGTTCTGTTTTTATTGCTGGAGCACGTAAATGTTGGATCTGTAATTACTGAAGGCGTTAAAATGGTGTATCATGATTGCACAGCCAAATTAGTGATCAACAAAGAATTAAGTATGTCAATTCCTGTGCGGTCGAGTGTGAAACAAGGATGTGCGTTGTCCCCTCTACTTTTTGCGATATACTTGGAGCCGTTTTGTTTACGTTTGCTTGCAACACCATGTATTCGAGGCTTCACTTTTTTCAGCAGTGAAGTTAAGGTCTTAGCGTACGCGGACGACATAGCCGTGTTTTGCACTGATGCTAGAAGCGTGCAGGAAGTTGTCAGTGTTGCTAAGGCGTTCTGCACAGCAACTGGTAGCGTGATCAGTTGGTCGAAATGCCTTGGATTTTGGCATGGCAACTGGCAGAGCACCCCCGAGGTGTACTGTAATATGAATTGGACCGTCTCCCCCGGAAATTACCTCGGTGTCCCGCTAAATAACTACCTCAATGCTGATGAATATTGGTCTGAGGAAAATAAACGCGTCAAAAATGCTACCGATAAATGGGGTGGCCATAACTTCTCAATGTTCGCAAGAGCTTCCGTTTGTAATGTGTTTTTAATTGCAAAAGTGTTCTACGTGTTGCAAGTGATGGCCATGACAAGAACTTCGGTTCAAAAAATCCACCGAGTGTTTGCGACCTTTATTTGGGGATCGCAATGGGAGCGCACAAGCCGGTGCAATTTGTTTCACAAGGTGAAAAATGGTGGGCTAGGGCTCTCACACCTGTTTTTCAAGCAGCTAGTAAGCAGATTCTTCTTTGTGCGGGACCAAACTGATGTGTTTTTGAGAACTGTGATCCAAGCACGATTGCAGGATTATCTATCTGACTTTGTCGTGTCATCTGTTTCTTTTGGAGCTGGACCGCTCAGTCCTTATTTGCGTGAAGTGGTTACTTCTGTACGCCTGCTCAAGGCAAGGTTCTCATATGAATACTTGTGTGATGTCACGAAAAAGCGTTTGTATTCTGATATTCTTGATGTATTTTTACCATTACCGGTTTACCGAGCTGCCTACAGGCTAGGTCCTGAGCGCGATGTGCTAAAGCGCGTTAAAAAAATGCCAGTGAGACCCTCTGCTAAAACGTTCTTTTTTCAATTACATACTGACACTCTCCCTGTAAAGCCATGGTTACAAAGCAAAGGTCTTTCTGTACCTTGGTCGGTAAACTGCTTAATCTGTAATAAGCCAGAATCAATTGAGCATATTTTTATTGACTGCCATGACGCCGTATTTCTGTGGGACGTCCTACAAAGAACACTTAAAAAAGAATTGCCGATAAGCCCTTTTGGAATCCGGTTTCTTCCACGTGCAGAAACAGGGGAAGCGCCGAGTGATATGCTAATGCTGCTTTGCATGCACAGCGTATGGAAGACGAGAATGGACATCAGACATTGTCATATACAGGCTCACTCAGCAAGACACTATTTTGTTGAGAGCATTATATACACACGCGACTTGTTCAGAGCACTATGTGAACCCCCGGAATGGCTTCCTGTACTAGACCAATTGGCTTCTGTGAAGCCCTTCTAAACATCTTACACTGGCCGAGCTGTGGCTGGTGTTTTTAGGATATGTACATGTCGTGTAATTGATCTTTTTGTTTGCGTTTGTGAAAAGGCAATAAAGAAAAAAAAAAAAACTCGTGGCTCAGTGGTAGCGTCTCCGTCCCACACTCCGGAGACCCTGGTTCGATTCCCACCCAGCCCGTCTTGCAAGAGTTGAGCCAAAGCCACTTCTCCTCTGTCGTGACGTCACGGTGTCACGTGATTTCATGGTCACCGCCGCGCCTGAGGAGCTGGGTTGAGCCCTCGTAATATGCTTCGCATAATAAGCCCACAAAATATTTTTGAAAGTTCGCATAAAGGCACAATCATTTACAATTAATCGCCTTCAAAGAGACCACATAATGTCACTGTACATCAGAAAGTCACAAAGAGTTGTGATTTTCTGTCCCTGGTGTAATAACATTTTTCAAGCCTGTCACAGGTTTTCAATGGAGGTTACTCTCACTTTAGATTGAAAAAGGTTGTACGACGGCTCTCAGCTAGGCAAACAACACCGAGTTCATTTTTTTTCGACCTACGAATGCCTTAATCTATTTCAAGCAATCCATTTCTCCAGTATATGTATAGCCACCAACAAGTAGGCCTCTCAGAGTTATGTGCACACGATTGAGAAAGGCACCTAAAATTGAAAGTTATAACATATTTTCCTAAAAGATAACGGGCGACTTAGTGTACTCCGAGCATACTCCGATGAGTCAACACGCATCGGGAATAATGATCTAAACTAACAAGAACTCATCTTAAGAAGTTGACATAGTTAGCACCGAAAGGATATCCATGGCGCAGCTGTCGAAAAGAAAGCAAAGCAACAACAAACAGATGTTCCGAAAATGTCTATAAAGCCTCCCGCGTAGGCATAAATCTGCGACATTTTACTTCCTGGAGCCCATAGGAATGTATCGACATCTTTTTACGTAAATGTAAACCTCTCTGCATAAGATCGATTCGGTGAGTGTTTTCTTTCAATTATCCGTCGCTCGCCACATCACAAGCGGTAGAATCCTGGGAATGTATGACGCAAGTGTCACGCTATCGCCGCATACATTTCAAGCGGCTACCTACGCAGAAAGAAAGTTTATACAAATGCTGTCGAAATGGACAATACACAGCGCGAATCCCAGCCATATCTGCCAAGCCCCAGAATAACACTATACAAAGCAACTCCTACGCTATTTGCTATATCAAAGACCTACTCTATTTCTTTTCTCTATTTTTTGATGACTGAAGACGCAGTTTGATGCTGCTTTAGGCAAACTGGACAAGAAAGCGCTCAGGGAGGGAAAAAGAAATATTGAGACAGCGCACTCAACTGCCCACCACGTAGAACGCCACGAGAGCGCGGCTGGGCCGGGCTCTGCGACCACCTTTGAATGTGCGATAAATACTGTTGCTTGTGCACACACGAATAATTTTACAGTATTTTCCTCGTTTATTGTGATAGGAATTACATGGACATTTCAAGCGAATATTTGCCATGGTTGTAGCCTTCGGCGTCGGCGTTTACGTGAGGATCCGCATATATACTTACATATAAGTACGCTATATCCCATGCCTTTCTTTTCCTTTCTTTATTGCGTTTACTCAGTTACCAAATAAATACACACTACAATCAAAACAGCCAAGCTAGGGCTGAGGAGAGGAACAGTCCGAACTCTGGCATGTACATCAGCCCTTCTACACTAGGAAACCAGTCTGGTTCCGGTTCATTGCAGTTCATACACTTGAAACCACGTGCTTCAAGATTGGCGAAAGTAACTCCTTATTGACCTGCATGACCGGCATGTCAATCGGCCCTTCTTGACAACCACATACTATGTAGGCCCAGGAGCATCATCATGCGAAATGGAATGCCTTCTTCGTTAGGGCATGCTTTATGTCATGCTGTATATGCGGGTTGTATTGCTAGACTATTCCATCACTGAAGTTGCTCATACCAAATCTTACCTTCTTGACTGAATTATTCCTCAGAACTTTAAGACTGGCACCCACAAACAGATGTAATGAAGTGTAACACTCACAGTGCAAGCAATTTATCTTAAATCTTTGGAGACTGCTGAATATTAAAAGTGCAAGACAATATGAGAACTCAAACCTCAACGTGATGTATCTATACTGGCGCGGCTCCTTACAGGCAGCGTAGTGGAGCCTGTGCGATATCATTACAGGCCCTGCAAAGCTTTGTAAAGCTTTGAAAGGTGCCAGAAGTTTTGGTGCATCCGCGTATATCGCGTCCGCGTTAGTCGGACCCGCGTTTATTTAGAACAACATCCGAGAAGCTAAAGCGCAACGCGGAACCTTGCTATCGCTGTCAGTGTTTCGCCCTTCAGAGAAAAGAACTGGCTTCTTACAGCGAAGCTGTATATGGCTAAGATTTCATGCATTTTCGTTCTCCGGGAACAAAAACCATCATCATTAAAGACTGATACACCCGTAAGCAATCATGCTCCCGTAAGCAAGCAAAAAATGCAATGGCTCATAGCTCCGTAAAGCAGAGGCTACAAGCACTCGGCAAAGTGAAACGAACAGTGTTTATATTATTTCTAATCACGCATACACTATACAGAACAGCATGTCGAAAACTATCATCATCAACGGCTCATACCCCGTAAGCAATGGTTCATACCCCCGTGAGCAATGGTTCATACCCCCATAAGCAAGCAAAAATGTAATGATTCATAGTCCAGAGGGCTCACGAAAGGGCGGAGGCTCACGAGCTTCCCGTCCCAACGTGGGTGCGGCCCGCGACCCCTGCCGACCACTAAACCAAGAGTGGGTATGCAGGGGTTCCTCAGGATTCAATAAAGTTAATTCCTCCTCCTCATAGTCCCGTAAGGTCCAGGGCTATTCACTTTGCGTGAATTAGCTGCGATGACACTATCCCTGTTGACGTTGTCGGTGATTTCAATGTGGATGTATGTGTCGGTACCGAAAAGGCAGCGGTTGACGCGTTCCGTGTTGCAGACATATCCTTTGTGGTGCCACACCGATCCGGCCCAACCGAATACCCAGCGGCGTACGCGCATCGATCTGACATTATCAAAGAATGTGATTGCAGTTGCAAGTGAAATAATGACCACCAATCAAGACAATAAATGAGTTCGTACCTTTGTTCAAAATTATGGGTCACCTCCGTGTCGTGTGCTGAACAGCTTCGCTGGTCAACCACCTTCACGCAGTGGAGTGGCTCATAATTTTTTTCTTTTCCTACCGCTCACTCCTCCCGAAATGTAAGGTAGCACATCAAGTGCAACCCAGGCTACATTTCCGTCTCTCCTTTCTCTCTTTCTTTCTCTCTCAAACGCGTGCTCACGCTTGCAATCTTTCGAGCTCGTGTGCGCAAATTATCTAAGAGCGCTTCCCCACACAGCATGTGTGAGCTTACCAAGTCCGCAAACCGAGGGCTAGAATCGTAAACAGGGAGCCAACGTGCCGAACGTTGACATAATTGCTACAGCCTTGCATCGCCGGAACATGCAAATTTTCAGAAAGCGCGTCTCACCTTTAACTGTGCCACAAGCGGAAACACAGCCATTTTGGTAAGGGCATAGTTAGGCGTGTGATAGATCCTGTTTACGGACCTTCGCGCATATAGTATTAAGAAATATTAAACCTGACCTCACGTACAGATTTAAAAGAAATCCGGCTTGACGAAGTTCTTGGAGGCCTCGCGTTCTACGGCTGAACTAAAATGGACGTTCATTCGTCTTTCTGCGCCCCCGGTATACAGACCGCAACCTCGAAGCCTTTATAAGGGTGAGTTCTGGGCTCACGGGAAGCAATACTACATGCTTTGTAGCGGTAAAGTCAGGATTAAGAGGAACTTATTCCCACGTAGTTTCTTTTTTTCTTTTTTTTTGAATGCTCCTTCTTCGTTTCTTCTCGTTTTTTCGTGAGCAGTAGAACGGATCAGAGGTCTTACTTAACATGCATAATGGAGCTCATATTGGATTCTTTTGTGAGAACTGAAGGAGAAACGATGGTGTGATTCGGTAAAGTTTAATAAAGGCTTTTCGACTCGCCTGCTCTTAACCTCAAGGGTGAGCCAATATATTATCTGAATATTTGCCGTTTTCTATGGAACGACTTGCCGAGTGCGGTTTCCTTCTATCTGTTAGTGAAGTCATCTCAAGTGTCTGGCCTCCACGTGAGAAAGGTTAAACATTTTATTTGGGGGTTCCGAGAACTGAAATTTTAGAGGCGGGCGAATATCGACTCCTTCGAAAACGAATCAAATATGAATAGTATAAGCATCGAATGTCGAAGCGAATACCAAATAGTCAAAGATGGGCAGTAGGAATAATTACAGCCGGAACATTTAATTTGGTATAATTAGGAATATGCATACTTCATAATAGGCAATGCCTGAATCAATTAATGCTATGATCCTCTACTCTGTTTAAAAGAAAAAATTTCACCGATGATTACGATACTCCCCTAACGCGAATTTTGAGCGCAGCTGTTTAGGTGTTACGAATTGGCGATATAATGTGGCAAAGAATTTGATTCTGAACCACAGACTGATCTCGGCGGCTGCGCTGAGCCTCTGCACGGGCAGCTCGTTTATCTACCGTGGCAGACGAAACATTTCCACCGGCTGCGACGCTCATTGTTCACATAGAGACAGAAGAAAGGGGAAAGGCAGGGAGGTTAACCAGAGGGGAAGATCCGGTTTGCTACCCTACGCTGGGGAAAGAGGGGATGGGGAAGGTAAAGTGATAACAAAGTAGAGATTCATTTTTCATTGTTCATTGTTCAGAAACAAAGCGTGAACACGGGAACGTGGGGCTCGCGCGGAGCGCATTCTTTAACAGCGTTGGAGCCGCTGGTGAAGTAGCGCATGCGCAGTAGTTCCGCAGCCCACACTAGCGCTTCATCTTCGCGCTGGCCTCATGCCTGGTCGCCGCCGGCCATGGGGGAAAGAAAGTCCTAGGAGGGGCCCCGACGTCACTCTTTGTGAAGCTAAGGTGACGCCTGAGCTTGCGAGCACGGCCGGAGTAAATGATAAACTCCGAACCGGACAAGCGCAAGTTTGAAGAAGCAATCCGGAGCGAAGAACTCCCTCGCCAACTCTGGGCCGTCCAACAGGTCCACGACGCCGCCAGGAAACCCAACCTCCCGGTTCCGTCGTGGGAGACGCCCACTCCGTGAGCGCCCCGAAGCTCTCGTGGCCTGCAGGACTTTGAATAAAATTGATTTCGTTGCTTTCTAAAGTGACGCCTGAAGTCGGCGTTACTGCGCCGTCGTGTCGGACCTGATTCTTCTCTCTTGTTTACACTTCTCGCCTTCTGCGCTCTGCCACAGGCGCAACAATCGCGGTACAACCTATGGCAAGCCCACCTTCATTTTATGAGAACAAACGCGCATGCTGGACCTGGCCTCGTCAAACTCGTTTTGCTTAATTCAACACGTTCTTGGCGGACTCTCACAGCGGAGGCCTGATGAGCCACAGAGCGCCGACGAACAGTCCGGCACAGGAGAACGTCTTTACGCGTTTGAAACACCATCTGCGGCCTGAGGTATATTGTTGTCACGGTTCACGGAAACAAAGATCTGCGGTGCCGAAGAGTAAGCGCTGGTCCGTGCGGCTAGCGCATTCACCGGGCCTACGTACGCGAAGGCGTACGTTCTTCTGTCGAGCCTTGTTCACTCTTACACCGCATCCGCCGACCTTCACTTCCTGTGCCTCTCGAGAACAAAGATTACTGCAGTAAAAGGGGTTCGTCCCTTTATTTCTCACAGCAGCCGCTTCATTCCCATCCTTCCGCATGGCTATTTTACGTGCCACAAATGCACCGTCCGCTGTCAAAGGCAGGAACACTGCCCAGCTGTCAATGACGTGCAAGGTGTTTATCTTACGTAATCTGAAGCACACTGGTTTCAGTCTGTGACGACACGTTAGCATGAATCCAACGAAGAAGGGGAAAAAATATCTCCACGTCGTCCTTCGTCCGTGGCGTGGTGTACGGCGTATAATACGCGCTCCGTGTCACGCTTCTTACTTCCTCCAGTCCCACCAGGCCACAACAACTGGTGGGAGGGCGCAATCTAGGTAACACAGCGGAACAAAACACGGAGACTAACGGAATTCTCACACACGACGCCTTTGCCACGGCACTAAACTCACGAAGCAGCACGTGTGAGCGCACACAACCATAACAAAACCGCCACTGTGGCCCGGGAACATGGCCGCTACATCAAAAGAAAGAGGAAGAAGAGGAAAATAGAGAAAATGCATTGTGACTACCTCAAATTTTTCTCCTAGTGCGCGGAAGGGGTAGGGCCTCTTTTGTTTTGTTTTTTTCGTCCTCCATGCCACCGGCACTTCGCTTTCCTCGTCACCCTTTCGCAATACTCTCCTCCGCTTTCCACCTCATGGTTCCACTGCACCCTTCTCTCCGCTTTGCTCCTCAATCCACTTCACTCTCGCCCCTTTTTTTCATCATAGAGTTTCGCAGAACTATTACCATAGGGGACTCCGGCCCCGGGGGGGGGGCGGGGGGGGGTGAGGTGGATCGTTTAGTTACCATGGGAATGATGGGAAGTACATGGATTTGTCAAATCTTTGTATTTGTGGATTATGACGTTCTTGTGGCTTTGTTTGTTATTACGCTTTATCTGTCTGTTCAACACTGCGGGTACCTTACTGGGCACGCAATTCCCAGTAAAATGAGGGGTTCTTGCATTTCGTCCCCGCCGAAATGCGCGGGCCGAGGCCGGAATTACATCCCACCACCTCGTGCTAGCAGTGCAACGCTAAATCCACTAAGCAACCACGGCAGTTTAATCATGTATTTCATACCAGGAAGCATTCTCAGCCCACTCACGGTTCCCGCTCTCGCTGAACTGCGCCTTATCCTTGCTCTTTCCGATGTGTCCGAACGAAGTTCTCATCGTGCTTATCCCGCGCGAAACCAGCGCTGCTCCTCTGGCTGGTGCGCAAGAATATCTGAAACCCAAAGTCGATAAACGTCGGCGAAACAATGGCAGATTGTTTGTAACTGTACAAATGCAAGATCGAGGTCGGGTTCGCTCGAAAACCAGCCTCTGCACAACTACGATGATTTTTCCGTCGGAGGGGGGCGGGAGCGGAAGATTACCACGAAGAAACTTCGGCACGTGTAGACAAATTGCCTGCACCCTACACCCGGAAGGGAAGACGCAATTACAGCGTTCTCTGTTTTCCTTCTTTTCTTCCTTATTTTTTTTTTCACTGGAGCGTTCTCTCGTGGCCTATATTATCCTCGTGTTATACCACGAAAAACGAGCTCCATAATGCCACGAAGTGACCGAAAAAAATCCCGAGGCTTTTGGATTGGGACGTAACGGCCGACAGCATTGCAAGCTGGTGCCGAATTTAGTTCGGCGATATCTACCTTACGTAAAGACATTCTGGCAACAAATATAGGTCTTATATGCGTTCGTTACAAAAGCCGCCTTCTCATAACCTTCTGTTTCGCTCAAATTTCACCCCCCCCCCCCCCCCGCACCTGCAAGTGCCCGAATCAACAAGCCAACCGACCAAAGAGGACCGAAAGTACATCGAATGAAACGGAAAAGGAAAAATTAAGGAAAGAAAGGAGGAAAGAAGTAAGGAAGCAGGGAATAAAGCAAGCAAGGAAGCAGGTAAGGGAGAAAAGAAAGAATCAGGAAAATAAGGAAATGAAAGAAAGAAATAGGGAAACTTAATCCGTGAGTGCATGCCCTGGTAAAAACCATCAGCAACACCGGGGGGCACGGAATCGAAGAAAATAATCTTAGACCTGTCGACACGTGGATGTCCTTTGTTGCCACATGGTGTCAGATTGGGGACAGCATAACAACGTCGGGAGGCGTAATGTCGTCAGAAACTTTATAGCCGTGCTGGCGTTTTTAGCGCACTGCGGCGCGTTTTTCTTGAGTTTCACAATGTTTGGATTCCCTTAACGCCGTCAGTCTGCAAATTTGTGTTTCTTTTTTCCTCTTCCTTTCTTTTCATTGCTCCAACTTACGAAATAGCCCAAAATTTACGTCATGACAGCGCTCACCCGATGCAAAAAATTCTTTTCTTTGCTCCTTGACAATTCGTACTAAGGGAGAGGCGCTAGACAAGGAAACTTTCTGAGGCAGTGAGACATTATGGCGTGGGGCGCTCCTCGAAATAAATTATTTCACAACAGCGATCCCTACATTTAGAATTACTTCTGTTTTCTTAAGTAGTGAGTACAGTCAATGGCAAAAGATTTATAAGTTCTTTATTTTATACTCTCGTTAACGCTTTGGGACGCTGCTCTGAATTGACATTTTGTGAAGCCTAATTTATATAGCGCATCTTATCAAAAACAGCGTGCAGCTCTTGCTCGTAAATTACGTCGCATGGAAAAAAACAGATATATTGTGGGGGCATTTTTCAACCGGCGCTCTTAACTCCGCCAGTGTGAGCGGCGCCTAGCCAAGCAGCCGGCGAGAATGAGTGACGATCTATACGTACAGATGCGAAGCGTGGAAGTCATAGCAGTGTTAGCTATATAAATATTAGCGTTTTAGCCTTCTTAAGCAAGTTTGCGTCCGTCCGTCCGTCCGTCCATCCATCCATCCATCCGTCCATCCTTCCATCCATCCATCCATCCATCCATCCATCCATCCGTCCGTCCATCCATCCATCCATCCATCCATCCATCCATCCATCCATCCATCCATCCATCCATCCATCCGTCCGTCCGTCCGTCCGTCCGTCCGTCCGTCCGTCCATCCGTCCATCCGTCCATCCGTCCATCCGTCCATCCATCCATCCATCCATCCATCCATCCATCCATCCATCCATCCATCCATCCATCCATCCATTTGCAAGGTGTTTTCAATGCCATGGTGGGAAAAATATGCATTGAAATATCAACGCTGCTGCGCTCAAGCGGAATAATATTTTATACATATAGCGTAATGGCACAAATTCAATAAGGAGGAGTTCGTAGAGCATGTTTTAATTGAGGATGACGTATGAAGGCGAGCACTAGCGTTCAATCAATCTAAAACTGAATCATTTCAATGCAGCGATAACGAATGAAGCAGGCACCCTTTGGACTTTGGAGTATCTAGGTTGCCAGAGGGAGTCCGTACATTAGACTAAAGTATGCCTGGTAGCATAATGCATAATGTGTTGCATAAACGCCTAACGTATTGCCCTATGCCACTTGCAATAATGAGATTCATACAAATTACACCACTGAAGCAATCTGCGCCTTTATTTGATGAATCACACGGAGCATCATATAATTAGGTTAAATAACTTAAAACGATCCAAATAAGTATAGACGAAACCAGCAAAGAGAGAGAGCGAAGACACAAAAGGTAGGGAGACGAGTAAAGCTTCCAAGTAAAGGAATAGTTGTCTGACGATAAGTCGCTGAAACTCGTGAAAGTGTTACGGCACCGCGCCTTGATAAAACAAAACGTGGTGGCATGGCACATGCAGCGAAGTGCTGGCGGACCAACGCTGGGCTGTCCAGAGGGCCCGTGTGACGGCAGAGGGGCTCGGCCTCTCTGCACCGACGTGGGAGCGGCCCGCATGAGTCCCAGACTGATCCCTCAGGACATAAATAAAGTTCTTCATACCATACCATGGCACACGAGATGAGCTGAACGGCAAAGCTTATGGCGCTTCGCAGCGTCACTCGAGTCGTGCACATCGTATAGCGTTACGCAAACTGCTTGCGCTGAAAGAACCTGATGTCCCGTACGCTATTTACGACTGTCTATTATAGACTGTCTATGTCTATTATTAGCAGAGTGGGTGAGGGAACAAACGCGAGTTAATGACATCTTAGTTGAAATCAAGAAAAAGAAATGGGCATGGGCAGGACATGTAATGAGGAGGGAAGATAACCGATGGTCATTAAGGGTTACGGACTGGATCCCAAGGGAAGGGAGGCGTAGCAGGGGACGGCAGAAAGTTAGGTGGGCGGATGAGATTAAGAAGTTTGCAGGGACGGCATGGCCACAATTAGTACATGACCGGGGTTGTTGAAGAAATATGGGAGAGGCCTTTGCCCTGCAGTGGGCGTAACCAGGCTGATGATGATGATGATGATGATGATGATGATGATGATCTCTCCGCTTGCGTAACGCGGCCGTGACCGACGACGAACTCTACAAGTAAGAATGTCCAGCTTTTGAGCGTACGTAAGCTGCTGCTCCGGCCTTGTGCGTAAGTTTCATCTGGTTCCGTAAGGTCGCTACATCTGGGCAGACGCGCTTTTTGACCCCCCGCCCCCCCGCCGCCCCTTCCCCGCAATGAGCGAAATTTTGCGCGCCTAGTGTCCTAGGCCCACGCTTCCCATACTTAGCCTCTAGGACATGGAAATACGGCGCTTTTAGATTTATCCTTTTTCCTGCACCTGACGGGCAGGATTCGAGCTCGGGAGTTCGAGCAGGTTAATGGAATGCCACAGACCACTGAGCATACTAACGCGAGTAGAATGCAAATGAAGTATTTTAAGTGATATTGACCGTTCACATCAGTGCGACTGCAACGCTCCGGATTCAGGTGCACGTTAAGGAACCCCAGGTGGCCTAATTTCCGGAGTCCTCCACTACAACTTGTCTCATAATCAGAAAGTGGTTTTGGCACGTGAAACCCCACAATTTTTACATGTAACATCTTTACAATTTTTTACATGTAACACTCCTGATGAACACGCGTATCGGACATTTGTCCAAACGCTACTGTATTCTTGAAATTTCCATAATCTTTGCCATTTGAGTCGCTCCGTGTCATCTGGCCGACTCACCACGGCACTCGGCGGCCTTGACAAAGATATCGGTTTTTCTACGCTCGTTCCAGAAACCGCCGAAAGGAAATGTATTATGAGAGACCTGCTTGATATATTATGCAAGACGCCCTGCTACATAATGCTCAAATCACTCCTTTTCTTCGTTTCGGTACACGCGGCCCCAAAGATAAGCAGCCAAACGACTTCGCGTGAGGTGTTTCTTATCGCAGCGGCATAACGTTTCAGTGCACAGCTCCCACCTCCTGGCCGCAGGACCATGGTATCCTCCAAGATATCGCAGTTCCTCGCGATGCGCTGCAAACGATCAGCCACCGGCATAAATGTGTTTACGCGGTGTGATATGTACTGCGAGAGTTTCTTTATCATATTTTTATCGGCATTTAGCCAACTTTAACGATACCGCTGGCGCTGAGGCAAAATGGCGAGAATGCGAATCCAGGAATGAAGTTATTGTGCAAGAGAGAGGGACACAAGCTTTAATGATATGCTGGGGATGTTAACCTGGCTGTTCTCTCGACAGGCTACTCCTCAGGTTCTGGGTGATGATTCTGAGGAATACAGGGATAAACGCTTACTGTATACATGAAACAGCACACACACACACACACGCGCGCACACACACACACACGCACACGCACACGCACACACACTACAGAGATATTTACAAAGCTTTGTTAAAACTCGTGGCCCGCAAGAACAAAGACGAAGTCGTGAGCCCGGCGGAAAGCGCGTGAGACGCGCGTTGTCGAAGTACGTTCGATTGTTATTCGTTGCATTGTTGGCGTCACGGAAGGCACAGGGTTAACGACGAGGTTTTATCGGTATCTCCTTCGAAAAGGGGCGGTGCCAAATAGCCACTTCGTTTGCTTGACCTAATCAGATAATATATACATGTTTATAAGTTAACCACTTTGCATACATCCCCTTGATATTTTCCTTTTGTCTCAAAGCCTAAATATCTACCTTGTACAGTTACCTATGCCTGCAACGGACCCGATCGTATGAACCTCTTCTCTGCTTTTTTTCCCTACCAAGACTCTAAACGCCATTTGCTTATCTTGATATCTGACCGGTTACTCCTTCGATACGCTTGGAATTCCAGCTTTTCTGTAAGATGGGCGCTACCTACGAGTCTCGCTGGGTGAATTACCTTCGCATTCGAGTAGAATGCGCTGAGTTGT
>NC_091829.1:41894358-41921858 GCF_038994185.2 Dermacentor albipictus | reverse complement strand
GCAGAGGCCCGGCAGCTCTCCGCTTCTTAAACGTCGACCCTTTTGAATTATGGATTCTTCGCCCTCGAAGATGAATAACGCTCTCTAGAGATCTCTAGAGAATGAGCAGAGCGGGAGGGGGGCGGGGGGGGGGGTGTAGGGAGTGGACTGTGTACCGTGTTCATTCGCGCTGTATGACGAAGATGACCGGCGTGCCTCGTATATCGTCTGCTCCGCTCGATCTCGATCATCTTCCAGACTGACCCTTTAAAGTGGCTCGCCGTAAAGCGCGGCTCCGCGGTAGACGAACGAACCGGACGAACGTACAACGTAGTGCACGTTTGAAGACAGCACTTAAACAACAATCAAGTGCAAAGTGAAAGTTTCTTTTTAATTAGAAAGAAGTGCGACGCGCGAGGCTATACTAACAAAAAGAAAAGGAAGAATAATTCGGTGTTCCTTGTGCCAAATCTGAGGCTCAATAAGCGTTACAATACTGGTGAGGTGTTGCCTGCAACAGTAGACCATACACGTAGCATGCGTCAAACGCTCGAAGATCGTGAGAGTAAAAAAAAAAAATGTTTTCGCATGTAAGTCAGCCTCTGTTTGTGAGATGCGTTGTGAGATGCATATACGTTAAGCGTGCGCTAAGTGGCTGGTAGTATAGCTCACCAAAGTTGGCTGCCCTGCTTTCAAATGCGTTATCATCATCCGAACTTGAAATGGCGCCCGATTGCGCCTGGCCACTTGGCGAAGAAGAAAACTGCGGCCATGAAGAATCAATTGGCCATATTTTGTGCACCTGCCCGCAGTACAGTCCACAGAGGGCATGCCTCAGCCAGGAACTTGACCAACTGGACGACCAATCGCTATCCGAAAAAAGAATCCTGCAACATCGAAAGGACCTGCCGTCACAGAAGAAGGCCGTGCAAGCGCTTTTGCGCTTCTTGCGATCTACCGGCCTGTGTGAACGACTTTAACTGGAACGCCTTTTGTGTGTGTCTCCATGTGTGCGCGTTCGTTTTTTTTTTTCGTTTTTTTGCGTTTTCCTCTCTGTCATCTTTCTAACCCCTATCCCCTATCCCCAGTGTAGGGTAGCAAACCGGAGACTCATATCTGGTTAACCTCCCTGCCTTTCCTCTTCATTCTCTCTCTCTCTCTTTTATTAAGTAACGAGTTCTCTAGTCCGAGCCGTCTCTGTTTGTGGAGGTGGCGCTTTCTGGCGGTGAAGTCACGACGGGTGGGTAGATTACACTCTTACAAAAATATCTATATGTAATTTGTTGGAGAGAAAATGAGAGACATATAATTACGATAGAAAAGCCGAGAGGTCGGCATGAATCAAAGTACTGGCCTGCTACTCAACATTAGGGAAGGGAGACGGCAATAACGAGAGAGATGATGATGAGGATGAATACGGTGATGAGTGAACTTGAGCAGCAAACGCTCTTCAAAGTAAAAAATCCAGAACATTCTCGCGCAAGAATATGATGAGAGCCTTTAGAACAATCACGCCAACGACAAGAATCCGGCCAAGGTCCCAATAGAACTCTTTAAGACAAATGTTGATTGGTAAACGTCTGCAAATGCTGTACCAATGGTTGTTTTCGCACAGCAAACCGCAGACAGAAGCACAAGACGTGTTCTGTTGTCACGAGTAACTCGCAACCTTCGCAATCCGGGCTCTCTGCTCGGCCAATAAGGTGTAGGCCTCGCCGAGCCAATCCCACACCTTGTCGTAACCCGTGAAGCAAGTGTGCATAACTGTTGGTCGCGGGCGGTAATTTCACTTGTATGTTTGAGTCGAGACCGCCAGCCATCATAAGTAAGCCATCATCGGTCACGCCTCCTAAGTCGACCTCCCAAGTTTTGCACGTTAATTGAGGAAAAAGAAACAAAGGTCGAGTCGGCCTGTATTCGAATAAGAACGGTACGCGCTAGCTGACGAACAACGCGGGAGCGTTGCACTGGAGGACCACTTCAAAGAGTCGTGGCGAACGGCTATAGGGAGTCGTCGTGCTTCGGGGCCGGCTTACATCTTCGGCTATATGAGTTGCGTAAGCGCGCGTTGCTACCTCATTTTTTTTTTCGCAAGCCTTTCCTCTTTCTTTCTTCCTTTCTTTCTTTCTTTCTTTCTTTCTTTCTTTCTTTCTTTCTTTCTTTCTTTCTTTCTTCGTTTTCCACCGTCCACCTTCTCTTCCTCCCTCGATCGGACCGGAAGTAAACTGCCGCTGACGCCGCGCTGTTGTGGAACGCTTCCGCTGCCACCATTAGCTTTCTTTTCCTGCGTGGCCTCGCCCCGTTGCGCTGGCCGATAAGGGGCAAGGGAGGGGGGGGGACTAGAAATGGGGGTTGTGGAGTCAAATCTGAGTTTCTTCTCTTTTTTATTCTCCTTCCGCTGAGCTGTAGTACAATTCTCGCTGGTAAAAGAAAAACAAGTGCAAAAAAGAAACGGTCGTGTATTGCAGCCGTGTGGAGAATATGGCCTGACCTACGCCGCGGGAGAAAGTGTATCGTGCGAAGGCATGCGCGGTTTTCCTTATCTGACGACGAAATGTTACATATTGCGTAGCGTTCAGGCGCCACCTCTGGTTGGGCATCGTGTATGTTCGGTCTTCCATCTCTCTCCTCAACCTTAAGTTGCGTGGCTTCCAACGAGATTAGCCTTCGGGAAAGGTCTCGTGCAGTCAGTGTGTATTACGAGGCCTTCTTTCACCCTTACGATGATCGTTGTAGTAACGCCGTTATGTTTGTGCTGACCTTTTCTTTTTGTTCTTGTTCACTTTCTTTGGAGGTGCGATTGAATACCCCGCGATTTCCGCTAGGTTTCACTCTCGTAGGAAACGCTTCGTGATAGTGCTCAATGCAACACAACCTCGGCGTTTCTTGTAAGTTAGGTAGAAAATTAATTGACATGATTCCTAACGCAAACATTTGTTAATGAAATGATTCGACATACCTTCATTATAAACTGAAACTGGTATGAGAACTTTAAATATTAATTAATTTGATCTGCCATGAAAATTCTGGCGAAGCGCGATTCGTAGTGATGTGCCAAATATACACCTGCTAGGCCCAAATCGAGTGATTTTATGTTTTTTTTTACCCCGAAATCCGGACAATATATGCATGTGCACTATGCAATGACTTAGCGAACTTAGATCGCATGCTCTGGCGGTGTCCCGCGTTACGCGGCGATGAAAGCAATACTTATTCACGCTGGGATGCAGTTCTACGTCACCACAACCTCGAAGAACAGTTATTGGCTGTTCAACGGGCCCGCGACGCAGCGGAGAGGCTCGGCCTTTCTGTCCCGACATGGGAGCGGCCCACTGCGCGCTAACGCGCGCCCTAGGGCACCATAATAAAGTACATCCATCCATCCATCCATCCATCCATCCATCCATCCATCCATCCATCCATCCATCCATCCATCCATCCGTCCATCCGTCCGTCCATCCATCCATCCATCCATCCATCCATCCATCCGTCCGTCCGTCCGTCCGTCCGTCCGTCCGTCCGTCCGTCCGTCCGTCCATCCATCCGTCCATCCGTCCGTCCATCCGTCCATCCGTCCGTCCATCCATCCATCCATCCATCCATCCATCCATCCATCCATCCATCCATCCATCCATCCATCCATCCATCCATCCATCCATCCATCCATCCATCCATCCATCCATCCATCCATCCATCCATCCATCCTCTTGTTCCTTCTCCAGACAGGTAGATGTGACGTGCGATGTTAAAACCCTAATTAGTGTTTGTTTGAGGAGCGCCAAGAAATGAATATGTTTCAGAACATCACTTCCCATTATAGAAACGATGAGAAATTATTTGGAGGGATACTGTACTTACCCGCGTATATACCGCGGACTATCCCGAATGAAAACCATAGTTGGATACTTAGCGCTCGTTGCGTCTTTGTTCGTTCTTTGCAGTCATGTTTGTTCAAGATAAGCGTCGACATTCGTGACGAACCAGCTGTCACAAGAGAAAACAAATTGACAATGTGGGGCTTCGCAAGCAAAATTTCCTTAGTTAGCCATATTTAGCCCTGCCATTCTCTTTCCGTGCTTCCCCATGGGAGGACTGCAGTGAACGTTAATAAAATGTGGCATTGTGGTCCCACCTGCTACAGCCACTGTAAGCATAGTTTCCTACAAGAATTGCCGTGGGCAACTCTGGGCGCTGCTGTTTCTAACAGGAAGTGCAAGTACGGCGATTAAGCGAGCGGGTTATTTTGGTCATTGTCAAATTCCCCCGTACTGTGTCAAATTCGCCATCTTGTCAGCGTCAGCTGCGATTGGCAGAAAGGGTTGCCATGGCCCCGCCGATTGGCTCGAAAATGCCGCCATTACAGAAAGTATATGGCGGAACTGTACAATGTCGAGAGCAACACTCCATAGGAATTATAGGTCCGCCCAGGCTTCGCCCTTCTGTTTTTGAACGGCCTTGTGACTTTGCGAATCGATAATCTTCAACAAAATGTTGCGTTGTAAATGCAACAACACTTCCCAGTGAACGCGCGTGGGCCCACCAACGCGTTTTCTTCACGCGTTTAGAAAAATATGGTTGCTCGGAAATGGAGACATAGAGGAGGCGTAACAAATAAGGTCGCGAGCCCGTTTGAGGTCATAAGCACGAGGATTAGACGAATCCATGCTGTAGCCATCATTGCCACTGTAGTTAACGATTGCCAGCACCAGAGTTCACTTTAGTAACTCTTCTAGGAAACTCTGTCTGGAAGTAACTGTCGTAACTGATATGACTCCGCATAATAGTCACTTGATGCCGACATTTCCGATAATAGCGAACAAGAAAACCCTGATTTGTATGCTATTACCATACGTACACACTAGTATATTCGTTGGTTTACGTGTTTTTTTTTAAATATCCGGCAGCGTGTCTTATATGCGTGTGCTCAGCTGCGTGTTGCCATTAAGTTCGTTGTGGTCTACCCCTGTATGTACATCATAGTCAGCTATTAAAGGGGGCTTCAAACTAGGATGTTTGTACTGATTACAGCTCGTTTTTGACAGGAAAGGCTCTACAATGTTCTTATTTTTATTTATTTATTTATTTATTATTATTTGTTTTTGCCGTGAGATACGCGTCACGTCAAGCGCTCATTTCCTGTGAGGGTGATGATAGGTTGAAGTTGTGTTGGGAGAGAGAGAGGGCTCTTTATTAGAAGAACAGAGAATTTTGCCGGCGCGTATATAACCGCTGGCATGCTACTCTGTATAGGGATGGGGAATGGGATTAAATGATTCCAGAAGAGAGTGGGAGAAAAAAAAAAGGATAAAAATAAATATGAAATGTCCGAGTGGACCTGATACTAATTTTTACACGTGACATGGCGGGTTAATTTAGGCTTTTGTATAGGAAGGATGCAATTTTTAAAGTTTTCCTATTTGACCAATTTCTGTCAGGTATTTGAACAATAAATCCAAAACCCGTCGCTGTTTTGAAGGGCCGGGCATTGGACCTAAGAGTAGTTGTGTTGGTTAGAATACTAAATGGGTGTTCCCTTTAACAGTGGGCCGTGCCGTACATGATTCCTAGATCTAGATTCTCAAGTGCATTAAGCTTAGTGTATAAACGTAGGCCTAGTCATTTTGACCGTATCATTGCGTCTCCTCGCGCGTTGAATAACAATAATAAAAGAAATCCGAGGACACCTAAGCACTTATGAGTTGTGAATGCGAAAGCATTAATGTCCAGTTGAACGGCACTGAGCAGTCATTCGATTTATGAACCCCTCGCGGGTCAGCGAGCGCGTTGAGGCTCGTGGCCAACGCCTATAGCACAAGGCCGGTGCACTTATATCCGTGACGTCATGCTACCTTTCCCGATTGCCACAGAATCTAATCGGGACGCTCCCGAGTAAGCCGTGGTGATTGTTACGTCACCGCTTTGGTCACGCCGGGATCGGCAATGGAAATTTCGGTCAAAGTAGCATGGTGTCATCAGGCAGAGTGCACAGACCTGCTATATATATATATGTAGTAGGCGACGCTGGTTTAAGTGGGTTCGTAGGTTCGGAGCTCAATAGCGCCGTTTTTCCTTCGCACTTAAGCTGCTTTTTATGCGTTACTTTTGTTGCAGTGATTACCGAGGCGAAATCAGATTGCAGGCGAAAGCTGGCGCTGCCGAGGAACGCGCGGATAGCACAGGCTTCCGAGAGCTAGGATGACGTGGCGTCGCGGCGGTGCCCTCTCTCCTCACGCAACACCTGGTTCGCCAGCAGCTGTTCCCTTTCGCCCGCTCTGTTCCGTCGAGGCGCGCACGTGACCTGGCGTCGCAGCCAATGGGAATCTGGGTGCCGCTTCGCTGCTACAGACGCCGGCTTTCTCGCTTTTGATGCTTTCCCATCAAAAAAAGGATGAGGAACTGTACCTAGGTTTTATATTACGCATATAAGTTCGTAGAACTGCGGCAGTCGCACCCACCGAAGGCGCTGAGAGCAAAGTAGCTGGATACGTATATCAAAGCAGTCCTTGAGCAACAAACGCTCAGAGAGAAAGAGAGAAAGAGAGAAAGAAACGTTTATCATACGAAACAGTGTCCCAAGCGAGGCCGGGTATCACCCTAAGGTGGGAAGGCTCCTTAGTCCAGGAACCCTCTGGCTTCGACTGCCCCCTTGGCCCTCGCAACGAGTTGTTAAAAAAAAACGTTCAGATCTTTTTTTTTTTGTATATCTGGCGCATATCGTTGCAGCCATCGCAGTGCATGTAACCCAAACGCGGAGCGAAGAAAGATGCAGCAATAGCTACACGCAAGCGTTACAATACCTGACCGCTGCTGCAGGCTCGCGCGCTGCAGGTATACAGCAGGCAGAGCACACTGGTGTGTTGATCTGAGTGCACTGAGCCTTTAACTGCCTTCTCCGCCTCATCGGGCCGGCCGCGCTATCGCGGACATCGGTGTTTGCTTGCCTCTCCACCATGCCTTTGTCTTTAAATCGCGAAGAGCATTTTCTTGTTGGGTTCATTGTGCCGCCTCTCTCTAGGATAGGTGTAACGTTAAGGGATAAGAAAAGAGCAGATTGGGTGAGGGAACAAACGCGAGTTAATGACATCTGCGTTGAAATCAAGAAAAAGAAATGGCCATGGGCAGGACATGTAATGAGGAGGGAAGATAACCGATGGTCATTAAGGGTTACGGACTGGATCCCAAGGGAAGGGAAGCGTAGCAGGGGACGGCAGAAAGTTAGGTGGGCGGATGAGATTAAGAAGTTTGCAGGGACGGCATGGCCACAATTAGTACATGACCGGAGTTGTTGGAGAAATATGGGAGAGGCCTTTGCCCTGCAGTGGGCGTAACCAGGCTGATGATGATGATGATGATGATGATGATGACGATGGGCCTCGGCGGGCACGGGCGCAAGCCTGCTCGCGTTCATTTCGCTCGTCCCGTTGAACGGCTTCGTTCTCCGCGAAAAGGCGCGTTCACCGTCCCTGTGCCGCCAAGCCGCGTATACACGTGTAAGGACGCCATCGTTCGTTACGTACCACTGGGTCGGCTCGCGAAGCAAGCGTACTGCGCGCGCCCAATTTTTGAACGAGGAAATGGGGGGTTTCTGAGGAGGCCACTATAGCAAATGCCTAGCGACGGCTCCAAACATTTCTACGACCTCTAAAGCCTTCTAATTTAACTTTCTGTGTCGCAGGGTACCAGCAACGAGAAAGACAATTTTTTGCTCGTCTCTAACTGGAACGCCCTTTGTGTGTGTGTTCATCTGTCTATGCTCTTTTTCTTTTTTTTTACCCTTTCCTCTCTGTCTTCCGTCTAACCCCTATCTCCCGACCCCAGTGTAGGGTAGCAAACCGGAGACTGATATCTGGTTAACCTCCCTGCCTCTCCGCTTTATCTCTCTCTCTCTCTCTCTCTCTCGTGCTCCGAATGTCATTTCGCGATTGCGGGAACAGAAGACCGCGATTAGAGTTTCTATATGGGCTCCTTTTAGGGGAGTCATGTGCAGTGACTCTGACCGCGATAACGGGGAGACTCGCTACGTGTAGCGACATGGCGGTATGACGCTTCACCCGATGGTATGCGGGAAAGAGATAACGCCGCGCGTAACTCGTGGTCCCGCGCGCGCCGGGAGACGTTTACGATCCCGCCGTGAATAATGAGAATGCATGCCGTCGCCGCGCGTGTGCGGAGGTGACGTCGGTTTGACACTGAACCCGGAAAACAAAGACGCCGCGCGGCGCTTGGGGACCTCCTCCTTCGTGCGGTCGATCTTATTTTTGGATCCCGCGCAAAACACGTCGGGGAGACGTACGGCGGAACTGGAAGCGAAAGTGACGAAAAAAAAAAGCAATAAAGAAAGTCGGAAGGCAGTGAATAGAAATGCGTGAAAGACAAGGGGGGGGGGGGGGGGATCCGCCACGCGCGTCGTACGTCAAGTCTAGACAGGAACTGGACGGGATAGTTCGGCGGCGATGCAAAAGAGGGGTCGGCACCGCCGTTCTGCTTGAGCGAGGAGCATACGGGAAAGGAGGTGGGCGCAGGTCTTCGCTCTGCCTGTAGGCGTTCTTCATTTGGGCTTTGGACCTGTTTCCGTGCGCGAAAAGCGTGTGCATATATAGCAAGTCGTTCTTCGCCGCCGATAGCCCTTTCTCTCTCTCTCGCCTGACATCCCGGTTTTCTTCAGGCACGTGTTCCACCCCCTCCTCCAAACTCCTCGAAAACACACGCACTTGCGCTTGCGCCCGCCTACTCTGAAGAGGAATGGAATGGGCCGCCTCTAGGGGGGAAAAGAAATCGAAAGAAAAACGCATGCTAGTTTCTCTTCCGTGCCGTTTGCATTTGTTCCTGTGGCCGCTCGGCCGTGTCAACAGTTTCTCGAAGCGAAAGTTGAGAGTGTGCGAGCAGTGGAGGAAAGAGGGGAAGGGCGGTGCCTCGCCGTGGCGGAACCTGCTTCCGCGTTTTCCTCTCCATCGGCGTCCACCACCAGGAATGCGTTCACTTCCGGTCCTGCGCGGCGGAATGTGCTAGCGTGACGCCGATACTGCGAATGCTTAGTTGAGAGAGCCACGCACAAGCGCGTACGTTCGTATGCTCGGAGTTGTGCCTCGAGCAGAACTCGCAGTTTGAGTGTGCGTGCGACTTCGTTGGAAAAGCCGTGCGTGCGCACGCCTGTCAAGACGTACGCAGATGAGGCTGGCGGGCAGGCGCTTGGACAGATCGGTCGTATGAACATTTTTACAACGTCACCGTACTGTGCCTTTCGTTGATTCCATATATGTTCTAGATTATAACCTGCGTCCAGAAACTTGGCTGTGGATTATGACGAGTAACGCTGTATCGCACGGATTACACGTTGACCGCCCTTGAGGTTGTTTAACGTACACTGTAAGAGTTGAGGAGGATGTCGGGATGAAACACTTGGAGGTTTATTTACATTATGTACAGTGAGCCGACCAAGAAATTAACAGTCATAGAAGTCATTACGGATCGGCAACAACTCGGACGCTGCGGCCCGTGGCAAGAAGCTCGAAAGAGATGAATCAAGGAATGCTCTAGGAAACGGTCCCCTATCTAACAACACCCAACGGCCGGTGCGCAATCGACCACAACTCGACCAGATCATAACTGAGCAGAATCTCAATAAAGTTGTTACCACCACCTTGCCAAAGTACATGCGGGGTATTGCCGCAATAGCCCCAGTTGGACCGACTCTTGCTAGCGTTGGAGAGCTGCGAAAGTATGCAGCTCTCGCGTTAGAGCTGCTGCTTTCGAAGCAAGACTAATGTGTCTTTTTATAAATGGGCTTTCCGGTGGATACATCGCCTGCGCATCTGCCGACATTTGCCTCAGTTTCGGGATACGCCTGTACTGAGCGCGGTACTCAATGCGCCGCCAGTTTCGAGACACTCGCATCCAACGTCTGTCTCGAATAAACCTATTTTCCGCGCAGCAGTGGATAAGGAAGGCTTTATGTGAAGCTAATGACTGCAGCGTCAAAGGTCTCAAGTTCTTCCAAATATATTTTCTCCTCTACTAGCCGCCTGGTTAGCTCAGATGGTAGAGCGGCTGCCCCGGAAAGGCGGTGGTCCCGGGTTCGAGTCCCGGACCAGGACGAATTTTTCTTCAACTATGAGGCTTTTCTTTCGAGGAACCCGTATGGGTTTCCTTTGTAGCAATTGCTACGAACAGGTGGATGTCTCATTTTCCCTTTATTCAGTACTTCTCTCCACCTTGCGGGTTTCCGCAGAACTATACGTCAAACTCTTGCCCTTGCTTCGTGTTGTCGACAAATTCGACTTCGCCCTGCCATCTGCTAGCCGCCTGGTTAGCTCAGATGGTAGAGTGGCTGCCCCGGAAAGGCGGTGGTCCCGGGTTCGAGTCCCGGACCAGGACGAATTTTTCTTCAACTATGAGGCTTTTCTTTCGAGGAACCCGTATGGGTTTCCTTTGTAGCAATTGCTACGAACAGGTGGATGTCTCATTTTCCCTTTATTCAATATTTTTTCCTCATTTAGCAATGCTTTTTATTTCCCCCCTAATTCACAAGCGTGTTATCCCACACAGGAGATTTGCCTGACTAATTGTGCCTCCGGTCGATGCTCAGATCAAGAGGAAGCGTGTGCTCGCTGACACTTGACTTTACGCATGTATTCATTAATGGAGCCTGGCCTACATTTTCCATTTCGTAAGAAGCACCAACCGCACGTACTCACCGGTCTAAAAATCTACTAAACTGCCACTAAAAGTGGCAAACTGCATTGCAGCACAAGTTAGCTTCGTAAAAGCGGTTTCTCATTGCAGCATGTCTTTATTAGTTTGTTTATTATTGCTCAATAATTATTGAATGGCAAATCGAAATAACGATGGTGTTTGGCGATTCTCGCAGAAGTCCTGATGAACGCGCCAGCGTGAAAAATGCGTCGCTAAGGAAATGACCGTTTGGCCTGTATACACCGTACTCTTCGAAACACCGGTCCCTATAAGAGGGAATTCACGTGAGGTAACCATGTGCACATGCCATTTCGTAGTCCTATTCACAGCGTCCACTGTGCCGTTGGAGATGAACGGATCTTTTCATCGCGCTGGCTGTACAACAAGATGGCGGCCTCGACTACGTCGGTGCGCGTACCCTTTTTCGCCTTGGTCGAAGGCTCGTCCCCGCCTTGATCGGAGACGAGCGCCGCTATCGATGCGAGACCTGAACGGTCCGCGCCAGCGGTGAAAGGAAAAGCTAGTGCCCCGCGTGGCCCACGTCTGCGGCTGTCGGCAGCATTTTTGCAAGTATACGGTTACTCCCGAAGGCAAATCATTCCTCTGCTTCCTCGAAGCCACACTGCACCGAAGAACGAAGAGCAACGTGGGCTTATACTGCGATGGTACCCTCGAAAAAAAAAAAGCAAGAAGAAGAAGAGGAAGGCGAAAGAGTACGAACGGAGAGCGTCCCTGAAAAAAAAAAAAAAAAGAACGGCGATTGTCGATCTCGGACTGGCGCGGATCGCTTCGTGCCGGTAGGCACAACAGTCCCAGGCACCGGCTTTGCAAGCACTGCCCTACGAAGGCTGTGTGTACGGCGGCCCTTGCCACTGGCGATTCTGTTCTCTCTCTCTCTCCCTCTCTTTCTTCTTTTTTTCCCCTTGTAGGCCTGAAATGCTAGCTAACCAGGGCACACACTGTCCTTGTGAAATGAGGAAAATATGCTCGCGAATAAGGCTCCATTCGCTAGCATTTCACAGAAAGGCGGATATAGTGGTTATATACTGGAAACTGACCTTCTCAACATTTAACACCGTTATACTCTCTCGAGTTAAGCTAGCTTAGCAGCAATCTTTGAGGGACTATCAGGCATGGTTTGGGATATCATTGGCCTTAGTGAGGTTAGAAGAACTAGTGAGGCTTACACAGTGCTGACATATGACCACGTCCTCTGCTCTAGAGGGCTTCCAGATAAGAATCAGTGCGGAGTAGGATTCCTAATTCATAAGGACATAGCAGGCAGCGTTGACGGGCTGCAGTATTCGTAATAATACTTAACAATAGGTATAGATTAACGGCATTACAAGCCTACGCTCCAACCTCTAGTCAAGATGATGATGAAATAGATAAGTTTTATGAAGATATTTAATTAGGTTTGAGAAAAATACAAACTCAGTATGCTGTAGTAATGGGCGACTTCAATACAAAAATGGGGAAAAAGCAGACTGTTGAACAAGAAATTGGCAACTACGGCTTCGATTGTAGGAACACCCGGGGAGAGATGCTGGTAGAATTCGCGGAAAGGAATAAGCTGCGAATAATGAACACCTTCTTCAGGACTCGTAGGAACAGGATGTGGACCTGGAAAAGCCGTAATGGTGAACCAAGAAATGAAATTGGTTTCATACTTTCTGCAGATCCCAGCATAGTGCAGGTTGTAGAAGTGATAGGCAGCGTAAAAAGCAGTGATCGTTGGTTAGCGAGGGCTAGGATTCATATCAATTTGAAGAGAGAAAGAGTAAAATTCGTCAAGAAGAAGCAGGTCAACTTAGAGACAGTAAGGTTAAAAGTAGACAAATTCAGGCTAGTACTTGAACACAAATATGCAGCCTTAGAACAGAGAGATATGACATAGAGGTAATGAATGAAACCCTAACTAGTCTGGCTTCAGAAACAGCAATTGAACTAGGAGGTAAGGCACCAAGGCAACCAGCAGGTAAGCTCTCCGAAGTAACAAAGGATATGTAGGACAAACCAGGATGTATACGCACTGAAGGATAAGCAGGGTGATATCATCAGCAATCTCGAAGATATACTAAAAGCAGCAGAATAATTCTATACTGACCTGTACAGTACCCAGAGCAGCCAGGATACCTCCATTCGTAGTAATGAACAGGTTGCTGAGGCTCCTTCTACAACTAGCGTTGAAGTTAGAAGGGCCTTGCAAAACATGAAACAGGGAAAAGCGGCAGGAGAATATGGAGTAACAGCCGATTTAATCCACATAAAGGGAGACGTTAAAGAATTGAATTACAGGCCCATTAGCTTACTTCCAGTATTATATAATGTATTCACCAAGATAATCTCGAATAGAATAAGGGCAACACTGGGCTTCAGTCAACCAAGGGAACAGGCTATTTCAGGAAGGGATTCTCTACAATGGATCACATCCATGTCATCAATGAAGTAATCGAGAACTCCGCAGAGTGCGATCAGTCTCTCTATATGGCTTTCATTGATTATGAAAAGGCATTTGATTGAGTTGAGATACCAGCAGTCATAGAGACACTACGTAATCAAGAAATGCAGGACGCTTACGCAGATATCTTGAAAAATATCTGCAGAGATTCCACAGCTACCTTAATTCTCCACAAGAAATGTAGGAAGATACCTACAACGAAAGGGGTCAGACAAGGAGACACCATCTTTCCAATGCTAGTCGCTGCGTGTTTGGAAGAAGTATTCAAGCCATTAAAATGAGAAAGCTTAGGAGTGAGGATCAACGGCAAATATCTCAGCAACCTTCGATTTGTAGATGACATGGTCCTGTTCAGCAACACTGGGGACGCGTAACGACAAATGATTGAGGACCTTAACAGAGAGAGTGTAAAAGTTGGGTCGAAGATTAGTATGCAGAAGACAAAGATAATGATCAATAGCCTGGCAAGGGGACAAGAATTAAGGATAGCCAGTCAGCCTCTAGAGTCTGTACAGGAGTACGTTTGCCTAGGTCAATTACTCTCAACGGACCCTGATCATAGAAGGAAATTTACAGAAGAATCAAAATAGATTGGAGCGCTTACGGCAGACATTGTCAGATTCTGACTAGAAGCATACCTTTATCATTGAAAAAAAAAAGTGTACAATCAGTGTATTTTAACGGTGCTAACATATGGGACAGAAAGTTGGAGTCTGACAAAGAAGCTGGAATAAGGACTGCGCAATGAGCGATGGAACGAAGAATGCTAGGCATAACGTTAAGAGACAGAAAGAGAGCGGTTTGGATCAGAGAGCAAACGGTTATAGCCGATACCCTAATTGACATTAAAAGAAAAAAAATGGAACTGGGAAGGTCATGCAATACGTAGGTTAGATAACCGGTGGACCATTATGGTTACAGAATGGGTGCCAAGAAAAGGGAAGTCGAGGATGGAAAAATACTAATTGGGGCGATGAAATTAAGAAATTCGCAGGCGCTATAGTTGGAACCAGTTGGCGCTGGACAGGGGGTAATTGGAGATCGCTGTGGAAAGCCTTCGTCCTGCAGTGGACATAAAGTAGGCTGCTGCTGCTGATGATGTTGATGATAACTAATCTGCCGCTATCACGTGAGAGTCTGCGTCAGTTTATGTGGGCGCCTAGTGTCTCGGTGCACACTTAGTGAGTATAGCCGACCGCACGCGCCTCGTGACTTCCCGTATTCGACCAGCTTGCCGCCGCAAGCGCCGCTATCCCTAGACGTGGCCGTTGTATGCCAACAAAGTAGCGGTGGACGTTCGCCCGTCTTTTTTTTGCCTGACTTACCTTGCAGCTACTTTTCCATTTGGGCCTCTGCGGCTGTGTGAATCCGTGTGCCTGTATGTGTGTGTGTGTGTGCGCGCGTGTGTGTGTGCGTGTGTGTGTGTGCGCGTGTGTGTGTGTGTGTGTGTGTGTGTGTGTGTGTGTGTGTGTGTGTGTGTGTGTGTGTGTGTGTGTGTGTGTGTGTGTGTGTGTGTGTGTGTGTGTGTGTGTTTGTGCGAGAGAGAGAGAGAGCTTTCGTGGTCGTCCTGCATGAAGTCCTGGCGGCTGCCACTTTTGGGTGTTGGGCTATCTGCGGCGGCACCGTTCTAACGCAGGCCGAATGTTGGTGGTGTGCGCCGCACGCGCGTGTGCTGGGAAGTCGGGCACCCGATCTCACGGATATCTCTGCAGGTGGCATCTCCGCACAGTGAACGCTCCTTTAGCAAAGCTTCCGCCATACAGAAGCACTTCCCATCTTACACGGGTGCTGCTATTGCACAGTTGAGCCAACACCACGTACTAGCTCGGCTGCAATAGAACCTAATGAGGATAAGCCGTCGTGGTTTTGACGTCGCCGCTTTCGTCATGCCAGCCTTGCCAATGGGAATAGCGGGCCAAGTAGCATGACGTCGTGGATCGGAAGTATCAGGCCTTGTGCTATCTAGGTAGTGTTGGTTGAGCGCCCATAGCGCATTTCTTTAAACGAAAAAAAAAAGAAAACGCTGTCTCAACTGTCTATACGGTGCGGAGTTGCACATACGTTATAACGTAGGCAATTCTATCCTATATTTTGTGGGCGGAATGCAGTACTTGAGCGTGAACGGACTCCGATGTCACGTCCTTCACAGTAACCATATAGCTTCAACCTTGCAAGATGAGAGAGAGGGAGCGAGAGAGATAAGAAAAAAATTAATGAAGTTACACATCCAGCTCCTCAGCACAGGTTGCTTGCTGGCCGCTCGCATCATTGCCGTAGCGGCCAACTACCACCGTTGATCGTCAGCGGAATTAAGGTCAGCCGCTGGACAGATGACAGTGGGCTCTTCCTGCTTTTGAAGGGGAGTGACAGCGGCCAAGATGTCCGCACTTTTGTATAATATATTATTCATTATAGAGTGAAAATTGATAACCAAGGTTATCAGTCCGACCGCTATAACTAGCTCTCTATAGGAGGCTTCCTAAATGCCGCATTAGTGCAACGTTCAATTGGTATACGTCAGCCGGCCGAATGATGTCGCTGTCCCAGACACAGTGGCCAACGAGAATGCGTTACGGGACACTGGTTTTGACTCGTATGCTTGGTCCATTAGCTTGTCGAATTGAGGAATGTCGTCCGCCATGGTTTATAGCTGGCCGCAATGTACGGCGCGTTAGAACAGCGCGAGCGTAAGAACTCTTTTTCTAACACCACCACCTCATCCCCTCCCTCCCTCCCTCCCTCCCTCCCTCCCTCCCCCCTCCCTCCCTCCCTCTCCCTCTCTCACGCTATAGCTGGTTGTATTGCAAATGAGCATACAAGAGAAAGAAGGGACCGTATACAAACTCATCTATCCGTTCCATCTCTGTCTGTCGTGTCTTGTGTTCCCGTTCACGCTACAACCATCGGTGGCCTCGCATCAACCAGCCCGCTCGCGCAAAACGCACGCGCATGCGCAATCATGTACTCGCTCTCGCGCGCACGCCTATGCTCACGCTTCACCAGACCTGCTCTCTCTCTCATCGTTATTATACGGGAACAGGGGCAAAAACAACGGCATATCAAGAGCGACAAATCTGTTTTCTTCTTTCTTTCTTCATGTGGGGTGGGGGAGGCACCAACAAAAACAAGAGCACTCGTGACTGGGCTACCGGTTTTCGGAGGGTTGTCGGCCACGCCTCGAGACTTCTTTAGACCGCGCCGCTGCGGCGATGCGCCCGGCTCCCCTGCCCTTCTCTCTCGGGGAGGGTCTCCCTGCATGCTCTACTAGTTGACCTACATTGAGAAAGAACAAAGCAACACACAAAAAAGAATAAGAAAAAAAAAAGCAGGAACTCGTCCTCTAGCTCGCCGTGCATTGCGCCCACCAGCGAGTCGCAAGACCTTGCGTCCATACATACATACATACGTATAGGGCGATCGCGTAAGCAAATATGGAAAAAAAAAAGTAAAGCGAATGCGCGCGTTTTAACAACGCGACAGCGTTTGCGTCACGTGAACGTAAGGTCGAGCCCGCTTGTAACGAATTGCCCGGCGCGTAGAGATGTACGTTCGATATGTCTTGGTATTCCGATGAGGTCTAAAACAGGAGATGCATGGTACGTGTTCGCACATACCATCTGGTGTACACACAACCTGCACGTCGTACCAACAGCCGCTCTCGGCTAGTTTCCGACAGGTACCAATGCTCGTTGCACGCATCTTCCGCTGCACGGGCTGCCGAGATTCGCTCGACGTGTTTAGCAGACTGATGGGAGTTTAAAGTATGGAGAGGCATGATGCGCGACTGCGAGCTCCATCCCACATGTAAAGTATACAAGTTGCCGTACCAAACAACCGCGCAGGACTATGGTTACCGACAGGTACCAACACATCGGGGCAACCGCCTCGCTGACGCGTCGCGTACACGTCGTATCGAACGTCGCATCGTACCGTGTGTGTCCAGCTCAACCCGTGCATTCGACGGGCGTTAATTGTCGGTTCCCTCTGCCTCCCTTTTTCACTGCAACTGCACTTGAAACCTTGGAGCTATAGGTTTGCTGTATTTGTCCATCATTTCTGCTACACCATCGTTGTCACGCTGCCGTCATCCTGTCGTCGTCATCGTCGACCTACATCTTCATCCTCAGCTTCAACCTAACCATATGGCGAACAAAAATCGTAAACTTTGCATCGCAACGTAAACTTTTCCCGCCGCCGTCACTGCGGATGAAGCTCTTGTCCCTGCTACAATGAATAGTTGTGAGCTGGGCGAGCTATCTCGCAACATTGCACCGAGGGTGGTGGAATAAACAAACAAGGACATACATACATACATACATACATACATACATACATACATACATACATACATACATACATACATACATACATACATACATACATACATACATACATACATACATACATACATACATACATACATACATACATACATACATACATACATACATACGTGCGTACGCGCTCACACATGCACGCACGTTCGGAGAGAGAGGGGGGGGGCAAGTACACGTGCGCAGAGAGCATTATCCTGCCAATTTTCGCCATATAAGGACAAGTGGAATTGTTAGGCACGTCATTAACGAAACAGCCCGTTATTCTTTTTTTTTTCTGAATCTCTTCCTTCACAGATACCTCCAGCACCACCAAGTCGTACATATCCAGAGCGTCGAGGCGCCAATTTAGATCGCGCCGTTCGGTCGACGAGCGCCTAACAATCAAGGGCGCGCCCATGCAACCGTTCCTCTCCCTCATAGGCAGGGTATTTTTTTTTTCGCAGTCGTTTACGCTCATTACAACTGCACGCGGCCCAAACGCTTACCCGGAGCGTTTTTTCCTTCCTTCGCCTTGGAGATGCACCGTCGCCCTTCGTATTCGAGCGCCCCGTTCGCGAGATCGTGTCTAGGTGCTCGCGCGTCGACCGGTGGCGGCGCAGGAACGTGCCGAGGTGCTAAGCGTGGTTCCGCTTCCCGCCGTGGAGACCCGAGGGCTTTCGAGCGTTCGCGCGTGCTTAATAACGGGAAAGCGCGTAGCGCGGCGTCCGTTTTTCTTTGTTTTTTTTTCTCCGATAACGTTATACACGGGGGGCGTGTTGCTTCAGAATCTGCCTGCACCCGATTGGTAGCGTCGTGACTGCCGGCGAAATTGGAGAGCGATCACCGTACGGACGCTTCGCCGTGCTCCCTCACGGGTTGCAGAATCAAGCGTCCTTCCTTTCTTTAGATCATCATCATCATCATCATCATCATCATCATCATCACGAGTGAAGCGTGTTTGTGGAGGAGGGCGGTGCGAGAAGGGATGGTGCGAGAAAGGGGTGGGCGGGGGTGGCTTCTAATTGAGTCATCAAGATCACGGGCCCGAAGAGGTGCGAAGCCTCCTGCATATGAAAGGGAGGGGGGCTCTCTTTTCTTAGAATACCCGTTAAAAAAAATATCGTCAGTTAAACTCTATTGTCTTTCTGTTGAGTTTCGTTGCCTTCAGCATAGGCTTTTGTGCGTTGAGATGCAACTGAATATCACGCCGGAACCTGTCGGAAGCCTTATTTGAGACATCGCATTAAGTACATGCAGTGGACGTCGCACCTGAACTTCTGTTGTAGAAGTTGAGGTGCGAACACATAAAGACCTCCTTCCCGAATGTAGACTCCCAGTTTCCACGCTGGAGAAATGCATTTTGTGATAGGTTCAGAGAGTAGTCCAACATCTTCCTGCCTAGAGTTCCCGTATACGCCGCACTTTGCTCATTGTCCTACAAAACTGCAGCTTACTAAACCTTGCTCAGTTGGATATGCCTCCGGCGCCTGAAGGAGGGTGAAGGGAGGCGGTTGTACAGGATACTACACAATCAAGTTATGTATGCGCACCGAGCATGTATCTGATCTTCACTGAGGTCAACTAACTACGCTATGAATCTGTTAACTGTTCCGAATAGGCTTCCGGTATGACGCGACATGTATATGTATACATGTATATGTGACATGTATACAGCGTCGAGTAAGGTACGGAGATGTCGTCAGACGGAAATAGTTAGCCTGTTCGCGTGACGACATCTTTGTACCTTACTCGACACTGTATAACGGCTTTTGAGGAAGTGTGCTCCTATACAGTAAAAAGTTTTGCGCCCATAAGGGTGCTAGTTTGACCCATCTTTAACACCTTGACACTTAAGGCATCATGTAGAATCGTTGACGAAGGGGGACCAAATAACTTGTTTTCCCTTTTGGCGACTGGCAAGTGAAACTGATCAAAACTGCGACAGACTGCACGAATAGTGCGTGAAACAAGCGCCAATAGCAATCGCTGCTTAACTCCCGCGTCACATACATTTCGACGTGCACCGAGTGGTCACAACAGGGCAGAGTTTCCGAACGCTGCTTCTCCCATCACAGCTGTGTACTTCTAAGCTCGCCATCGTGTGCAATAATAAAGTGTAAGCGTGTTAGTCAAGCGTGCCAAACCAACTCCCTTAAAGGTGTAAAAATTTATTTGCTGAGTACAGGTTCGTACTTCGTGGGGAACACGCATTCACGAGGCGTGTGAAGTAATAAAATACGCGGCGCGCGTTCGTGTATGAGCGTACAAACGGGGTCCACCTCGCCTTCCTGCTTTGAGTCGGCCCCATTCCCGAATCCGTCGTGGCTGCGCGTTCTTTCCTCCTTGTGCATACATATATAAGTACATGCCAAATTACGACGCGCCGATGTCGGGTGGAAGGAAGGAGCGGGTGGGTGGGTATCGAGCGTGCCTGCGTTGGGGCGGCGCTGCGGAGGGAAAGGGGGAGATGTCGTGCGCAACCCCAACATACAGTGCTTCCCTGTCGAAGTGGCATCGGTTTCCGCGGAAGTCTTGGCGTCTCTGACGGCTTGTCCTCCTCCACCTCGTCCATCCCGCGTTTTAACGAGGCGCAGAGGCGGCTCCTCGCGCTGTTCACGGTTCTGCCTCTGCAAGGTTCTTTTTCCGAGAAACGCATGTAGTCTCTCCTCGGATATAAGAACGTAAATCTCGCTCGCTTGCGAGGTTTATGCCGCGCTGCCGATTTGCTAAGTCGCTAGAAAAAAAAGTATACGCTACGTTGTCTTTACTTTTCACCTTTTATCTCTCGTAATCTCATCTGTACTATGCCTTGTCAACCCTGTTTCTCTCTTAGCGATATTACCCAATCTGTAGCTTTATCCTATTCCACTTGCTTGGGTTCAGAAAAGTTGAGTCACTTTATCATACGCTAAAGAGGATGAAGACGAAAGCCTGGCGTTTACGAGATGTTCATTAAATTACTCGACTTCCTCATTCGAACGCGCCGTTACTTCCTACAACTTGTTTTCTCCCACCAAAGGTCGTGGTTCGACTCCCACCAATGGTTAGGAGTCCGGCTCTCAATGGTGGCCCCATCAGTTTTCTTGCCATTGGTTCTTGGTCCTAAGAAAGGTCGAAGGCTCGACTCCCGCCAAAGGTCGTGGATATGTGTGCCTTAATTAACTGTACTTCAATTAACTTTGGTATAAATGAATTAATACCAAAGTTCTTGAGTTCGACCATCAATTTTGGTGCCATCGAATTTTCGTCCCACCAAAGGTCGACGGCTCGACTACTCCCAACGATCGTGGGTTCGAGTCCCACCAATGGTCGTGGGTGGCACCATCAGTTTTGGTGCCAAAGCGCCGGACGCTCAGTATTTTCGTTAACGCCGGACAACGGGTTTTGCGACCCATACGGCAATTAAGGCCTTAATGAATGAAAATTACTGTACGACCTCCTAGGCCTCGTTAGTCTCGCAAATGTGGTCGAATGCACTGTATCGTGTTTCTGCAGCATGTAACTTGTGCACCATAAGCGTGTATAGCGGCTTGACCGAGTTGGCATTGCATGCTTCGTGCGTCCCGTGGGGTTTTCTTTTTCTCGTTTTTTATCTTCCATGAGACTAAACAAGTACTTAACAGGTATTTGTCATTTGTGCAATTACTTATACCGTTTATTTTGTGTGTATAGCTAGATGCGAAACCACGCTTTTGTTTAGGGCGAACCACCTCCGCGGGAAACAAGAACGCACGTTGCCGCATGAGTAGTAGTGTCACCGAAAGTGAGAGAGAGAGAGAGAGCAAATGATAAATGAAAGGTAGGCAGGTTAACCAGGACTGAGCCCGGTTGGCTACCCTACACTGGGGAAAGGGAAACGGAGACCGAAAGTGGAGCAACTAATTGCCTCAGTGATGATTTGTTACTCTTGAGCGATCACTGGTGCGTCTTGAAAGTGTGTTTGCGCTTGAACGACACGACGCCTTCCGAAAGCGTGACGTTGCCACGAAGGGGCACACTTTTCTCATACTGCGGGGATGTGGATCGCTCAGTCGTATGAGTGCTCCGCGTGAATTTTTGTTTACGTACTTTTTTTTAATCGCGTATAAAACCGCTGTTCCGCCCGTTCAGATGGATTTCTGAAAGATGCACATGGCAGTCTTATTATTTCCGCAAAACCGGGCGTGGTTGCTCAATGGCTATGGTGTTGGGCTGCTAAGCACGAGGTCGCGGTATCGAATCCCGTCCACGGCGGGCCGCATTTCGATGGGGGCAAAATGCGAAAACGCCCGTGTACTTAGATTTAGGTGCACGTTAAAGAACCCCGGGCGGTCGAAATTTCCGGAGTCCTTCGCTACGGCGTGCCTCATAATCAGAAAGTGGTTTTGGCGCGTAAAACCCCATAATTTATTTTTTAATTCCGCAAAGGGTTAAACCGCAAGTGGTGGTGTTCATTTGACGTGATTTCAGATGAGGCCGGGATGATGATAATGATGACAGATGATGGTGGTGCTCCTGGGAAGCGTTATTTAGCCTTGTACATTTGCTGCTGTCGTTTTCATCCCGATTGTGTCGCACTCACGAGATAATTCGCTCTCTTTCACCATCATCAGAGCAACGAGCGAAAGACAGGAATGTATTCCGACAGATCACTTTCGGAGATGTCACTTTCGCTGAACCCTGACTTAAGCCATCAAGCAGAGTGTCTGTCGCTCCGACAAGGCATAGCTCCAGTCGACTTGTACGTATAATGAAAATATCCCCGGAAGGGACCAATGGAGAAGGCATGAGTAGCGGTGGCACCGAAAACACGACAATTAATCGCCACCGTGATTGTTTGCTGCTAGTTCGCTAGTTTTCCTGACAGCAGCCACTGCCGTAGGCAAAAAATGGTGAGCTAATGTATGTTACAGACAGGCACCACAAAGCGCTCCGTGGCGTCTGTCTGACTGCGCCCCCGTTGTTTAGTCCGCGCTCAACGTCTTCATAAGACGTTGAGCTCGTTAACACACTCCACAGAATCGGTTCAGAACCGCTCAGTTAGATTTATCCTCTCTAAGTACTATCGCTTAGCCAGCGTTTCTCGCATGAAGCAAAAGCTTGACCTATCTCTCCTTTCTACTAGACGTCGGATTTCCCGCTTATGCGTCTTTCATAAAATATACTACACTAACAATGACCTAAAAATTACACTTTTCTTCGCCACCGAGCCATTTGTCATTCCGTATTGATCATCGAATGAAGGTTGGGGTGTCCCAGTGTAAAAGCAATGTATACGTCGAAGCCTCCATCCCGAAAACAAGCCAAGACTGGAATCGCCTTCCCGCATCCACCGTCACTATCACAAATCATGATGTGTTCAAGTCGGCTATATGCGACCATTTACTGCCTCATTAGCCATGTTTTTTTCTTTTTCTATTGCCACTCCTCTCTGTAATGGCTGTACGGCCTTGAGAGTAAATACATGAAATGAAGATCGCCAACTAAGCACAAAGCCATGTCGTGCTGGCATATCTCAGGACTATGCGCCCAACCAATGAAAGCAGAACTCATTTCAGCGATAAGCTGCAATTCTAGTTCTTTGCGCACTATTCGACGTCAGCACAGCGAGATGGCGCCACCAGCGCCGCTGTGCACGTGTGCGTCTCCGATGTTCCGGTATACCTTAGGAACAAGATAACCCTGCTGGACCTCTCTTGTTCCTACGCGGGCTTCGAGTTGCTAAACGCGAGGTGGGCAGCCTGCGGGTCCACTCGTGTCTTGTGAAAAGCTTCGCGGTGTGTTCGACGCCGGCCGCCGGGCTTCCGCCGTTCGACGGAGCTGAACAACGCGAGGTCAGATAGAGAAAGACAAAGTGTGTACGAGGTAGGGAGGGAGGGAGGGAGGAGGCGGATGACGATGAGGAGAAGGGGGAACACGTGTTTGCGGGCATAACCGTGAGAGACAGGGCGTCTCGGGTAGCGGTCGCCGCTTGCGGCGGCGGCGGCGGTTGACCCGCTTTCGCCGCGAAAACAATGGGGAAAGGAGGAAATAGTTACGGCACAGCGGGCTTCGCCCTGTCGTACGCGGTCCAGTCGCCGTGTCGTTGACCCCGCACTCGACGGTGGACTTGAGGGAGCCGCTGAATGCATGTCCGATGAAACGGCCTCGCTTCCGCACGGGATGTATCTCGGCAAAGTGGACCGTAACTTAACGGCGCTGTCGTTCGCCTATACTGGCACGTTTTGGACGTGCCACGCGTTCGCGAGCCTCCTGGAGTTGGTTTCAGGAGAACGGACGACTTTCAATTGGGAAGCGTTCAATGTCCATCCGCCGAACGCCCCGCTTGTGTCCCTTGTGTTGATTTTGTTTGTAACGAACGTGATGGCGCCTATCCGCTATGGGTGGCGGGGGAGGGGGGGGGGAGGGAGTGTTTATGCTGTTATGCCATTAAGAACGGGGTGGCAAGGGTCTATCCATGTATGAGGGCTGCGAAAATACTTGTGAAAGAAAACTGGCTACTCTGAACACAAGTGTTAGGGCTTAGATATTGGGGAGCTGGCCAGCTCACGGAGTGCCGAATGAGCCAGCTGTTCAATCTTATCGAGATCAAACCAAAGGCCAAGCGTGTTATATTTCAAGGCCGGAAACCATGAAAAAAGGTCGTCAAACATGTAACGAATAATGCAATGGAACATTAAAGAGAAAATAAAGTTGAGGTTTGTTAGTAAATTATTCTGGAATACCAAAAGAGCAACTTTAACCGTGATTAGGTACAAAAGAACGAAAGACACACTAAAGAAACTAAAGACGTACGGCGGCGATGTCTCGTTCAACTTCCCGCGCCAGCTCGCTGTGATGTCACGGATTTTTGATGGCGTCTCCTCGGGCCTATAGTTAACCTTTCTTTATCGGCGTGAAAATGGACTGTAATGTGTCGTAAAGGAGCCGAACATTGAACTTGGCAAGTTTCGAGAAGTTTTGCTGCATTGTCCAAATTCGAGAGAATACGTTCCTAGTCCTTGATGTCACACTGACGTACCGGCGCTGGCGTTTTGGGCGCGAAATTAAATAGAAAAACCGAAGCTTGCCCTTTGTTTTTTCTCGCCTAGTAGTCAACGCCTAAGCGCCAAATTAACGAAAATAGAACGTTGAAAGAACGCCTCTGTCGGAGTAAACTGGTTTAGCTTTTCCCTGTAGCGTCCCTTTAAAGCAGTCGCCAGTTATCCTGTGTTTCGAGAGCACAGAGGAATGGTCAACGCCCTGTAACAGGCGCACGTATACCTTCTCTGCGAGTGCCCTCATTTCAAACAGTAAATAGCAGAGCTAACCTATACCGCTATACCAGCTGATGAGGAAAACTAGCGCAAGGAAAAAGATAGCGCACACAGGAAGGGAAGACAAGAACAACCGCTGTTAGATATGGCGCCGTTTCCTGAGGCTACTTCGAGTCCCTCAGACCACATCGAATCGCAGCACAGCTAATTGAGGAATGCAGAAGCAGGGATGCCACATTCCTGAGGCAAGACACGTGCAAACAAGTTGGCGGCCTCCAGGTCGTCTTCCAGAAAGCGAGGGGATAGCCCGGCACTGTTGGAAGAAAAGGGAGTCTCGGACCAAGACGGCTGTAATTGAGCGTGTCCGCCTTCGTCCGCCGTCACCCCCTACCCTCTAGGCTGACGGAGCATTGCAAGTCAGAAGGCAAGACCGCAGGGAGCCGCCTGGTGTGGCACCGCGGCACGGGCGCCAACCATTGGCCGAAAATGGTGTCATCTGAGCGGACTCTCCCATTGGCCAAACATGACGCGACTTCCAGTCCTCGAAGGGTTTAAAAGAAGCATTCGAGGGATACTAGAGCATTCCCTGATTCACCTCTCTCGAACTTCTTGCCGCGGGCCGCAGCGTCCGAGTTGCTGCCGGCCCGTAATGACTGTACGACTGTTACTTGACTCTCACCTCTCTGTATATAATGTAAAATAAAAACCTCCCAAGTTTTGTTCTCATCCCGAAGTCCGTCCTCCAACCCCATACACCGCTTGTCTTTGTACTCTTTTCCGCTGTGCGTTGTCATTTTTTTTTGCGCTAATTTTCCTTGTCAGCAATGAAAGACCAAGTAGCCCAACAATTGATTCTTCTTGAGTATACCATCTGGACAAGCGCCCACTAACAGTAAAGCTAAATTCTGGACCACTGGCCTAGTAGTAGACACCAGCGCGAGCCACTGTACCTAAAGGGTGCTGCTGCCTTGCCTAAAAGATACCGGATTGTGCAACAAATTGTGTGTGTGGCGTGCACTGTGCAGCCCTGCATGTCTCACTGGTACAAGGACAATTTTGTGATATTGCTTCTACCCTTCTTTTTCTCGCATCTTTCGTGCCATTTCCTCCTATCACAGTGCGGGGCATTGCCAATTGGAGACATCGTCTGGTTGACTTCCCTGTCTTTATTTGCTTTTATATATCTGTCTACGTATCTCCATATCTTATGTATCTCTCTATCTCTCTCAGCATCAGACCAGTTTTCACCTCAGGGCCCGACGGGCATCAGCCTAACTACAGACTCCCGTGGAACGAACCGCACAGAGGGTCCGTTGTTCGAAATAACGAAGGCGACCGGCGCGTTTCCTCGGAGTAGCGAACCGAACGCCGAGGCAGCAGTAAAAGTGGATGTTCGACAGGAAGGAACTGCACTACGGGGGCAGACGGCACTCAAAAAGACTCGGTGCAGGGGGAGAGACTGAGCGTACCTGCCGAAGCCGGCGGCGACGGGCGAGCTATAAATAAGCGGTGCAGTGTACTACCACCGCCATCGCCACCACCGCCACCAAGCGCGCCCTCTTTGAGGCCGCAGTTAAGTGACGTCGTCCTTCCCACTTCGAACGAACGGGTTCGCGAAGCACCTCATCATTCCGCCTCGGCAGAGCGGGGTCCTTCACGCATCGGTCAAATTTCGTCGAAGGGTGTGCGTCTGCTTCCCGCCTGCTTTCATCTTGCTTTTTTTAATTCTCGGTCTCCAACTTCTTTCTTGTTTTTCACTTGCTTGTTTTTTTTTGGGGGGGGGGGATTCTTTCCTTCTTTTGCCTCGTCGCTTGCCTACCTCTATCGGTGCTGTCTATTTTTGTTGACGCATATGCTCCGCTTTCGGAGTTGCTTTTCTTTTTTTCTCTCGTTGGTTGGCCAGCGCCGTGTTGCGCAGGGAAGTGACCCGTAGCACCGGCGTCGAGAGGTGGTTCAAGCAGGCGCTGGTTGCAAGCAGGGTGGGATGGTAGGGGGCTGGCTGAGAAGGAACCGCCGCTGGAAGGGTTAAGTAGGCCACGACGAAACGGCCGACTTGCACTGCAGGCCTCAGCGTGTACGTATAGCACGTGCGCGTGCTCTGCATTAGTGGAGGAAGTATACAGGGGGGCTAGCAAGCTCTACCTGCACTGCATCGCTAGATCGATGCAGCGCTGCAAACGCTACGCGATTGGCGTTGCGCCGATCGTTGGTGCGCAGAAGGCATATAGTAGAGAGTTTTAGTGTAGGGGACGCAAGCCGCTTGCGTACGCAGGAACTAGGGGCGACGGTACTGCGCATGCGCAGTGTCCGACGTAGGTGTCTGCGCATGCGCAGTAGCGTGGCCCCTAGCTCTTGCGTACGCAAGCTGCTTGCGTCCCCTAAACTAAAACTCTCTAATATCGAGCCTTGTCCCTCGTTCGGCGCGCTCGGCCGTTGAGATAACGGCAGCAGACAGCCAAAATAGTGTGCTGCAAGAATGGGGAAAGATGCAATGGGGAGGGGGGGGGGTTGTAGAATTGGTGCGAATGAATGAATGAATGAATTTATTTCCATAAATATGCAAGTTTATGGAGGATATAAGGAAAAAAAGTTACAAAAGAGCAACTTGACTAGTCCTTAATCCTTCTCGTGACAGCAGCAGCAGTAAACAAACACATGGCTCGAATCACACAATCTCGAATTCCTGCCAACGCTTGCATGTTTCTTGCGTGGAAGTGCTCGGAGGCTTTCGCTCGCCAGCGTGCGCGTTGAACTCGAATATACAACCGATTAAATAATGAAAAGGAAATACATTATTTGTCACGAAGAAAAGTGCGC
>NC_091829.1:41849358-41889358 GCF_038994185.2 Dermacentor albipictus | reverse complement strand
TGTTTTCGCATTTCGCCCCCATCGAAATGCGGCTGCCGCGGCCAGGATTCGATCCCGCGACCTCGTGCTCAGCAGCCCAACACCATAGCCACTGAGCAGCCACGGCGGGTAAATCAAGTTGTATAGCCCATGCGTGCGTGTTAGAACAATACAATGTGTTGAGGCTATTCCGCATTGCGAAGCTGTGCTCGAAAAAAAAAAAAAACACCCTATTTTGCTGACGCTGTGGTCTCCAATCTTATCGCCGCTGTGTGTGGTCGCACGTAGTCTTAACGGTCATCTTCGCTAGCCGGCACTTTCGCAATCTGGAAGCAGCGCCTTTTGCAGTGGCCGTTGTAAGCTGAGAACCTGTGCACTCACTTCCGATGGCGGTGAGACGAGCGTCACCGCACAGAGTTGCCTCAGCTCAGTGGTCGGCAAGTACCGTATTTACTCGATTGTAGCGCGCGCCCTATTCTCGCGGCCAGAAATTTCAAAAAATGCGATGCGCTCGATTGTAACACGAATCCCGTTTTTCGTATTTCGAGAAATCTTGCATTCGGTACTCTTGATTGTTTTTCATTGTAACAGAGAGTAACGGTGATTTGTTCTCATATGCAAAAAGATAATTTATTGTATCCGAGCTAAATTATACCGGGCAACCTCCATCGTCGCTATCGAAAGCCTTTTATGACTGTCAACCGCCGAGGGCATCTGTTTTTCGGTGGAGTCTGTCACGTTTGAGATACTGCGTTTTTTCACAACGCCTTGCAGATCATGGCAGCCTAACTATGTCTTTTTTTAGTCGTTAACAGAATTTTTGGAAATCACGTGTGGCATGCAGCACAGCTCTGCTTCTTGACTTAGATTGCTCTCAGAGGCTGACATTATTTGCACGAAAAATAACAAAGAATATTTGACTAATTAATGAATATTTCCTAATTAGGCTTTAAGCTATTTACGACACATATTGCAGTTTGTGAATTGTGACTTCGGAAGTCATATCCACTTGGAATGATTTCTGAGGATGACACCAGCAGTTTCGACATATGTTTCCAGAGTTCGCGACGATATGCATTGGTGTTCCAGTAATCTTCCAGCTTCCATGCGTAAAAAGTAGTTTTGTTAAAAAAGTAAGTGGAACACCTGTGAACATTTCCCGCAGTTCTGACTGCGCCTATTTCAAAACTCTTCATAGTTACAAAATTCGTTTCCAGTGGAGTTGCCCTTCGAGCTCAATGGATTCGATTCGTGTATTGCAATATGTGCCCTAAAGTGATTAGTTAAAATTTTATTAGTAACTTTTGTTAACTAGTCAGTTCTACGTTTCGGTTTTTAGTCTAGATAATGTCGTCCTGTTCGAGTGGCCCCTAATTAACAAGTAAACTTGCGCTACATGCCACAGGCGATTCTGAAAAACTTTAAGATAAACTTAAGAACTTCAAGATAATATACCTGGTGTACTGTTTAGAATATACTATAACCTAGAAAGCTTATGGAGCTGGCAGACAATACGGTAAGCATTCCAGCGCAGCCTACTTCCTTTCCGTCTCAGCGCTGTAACTCAACTGACTTATAGGAGAGGCATTCTCTAAGGCATTTAAGTAGAATGTTGATGTTCATAATGTTGTTTTCTTGTTGATTACGATGATGCTAATGAGGACGGTAGTGAGCAAGTCGTATCCAATAGCACAAGAGAGTGACAACGAGTGTGGTTGATTTCGGGAATTTGTAGCCGACCATAATAGTCATATCGTATGTGTGACTTAATATGAAGCATTATTTATGAGAGAAACCACGTTGCTCTTTTTGTCCACACCTGCGCGTGGCTCTAGTTGGTTCCAATCTGGTCTCCCTCGGCCGCTTTCTTCATAATGAGCGAGAAAATAATAGTGAGGGGGGGATTGAAGGATGGTGCTGATTAAGTTATAGAGATGCCGTAATGCCCCCAGCGACCTGAGCACATCGCTCGGGCGATGGCGCCCTTGGTTTCAGCGCTTGTCAGGCCATCTTGTGTAAGATTTCGTTTGGCTGACGTCATTCGTCCCCGCACGTGGCACTTCGTCACGGTCCGAAAAGGCGCAGTCCGAAATCGCTGCCTCGTTCGGCTGACATTGGAGTTTGTACAGCACGAGACCGTGTCACACAGCTGAGACTCCAATGTCTGTTCTGCTCTCGTCGTTATTTTTTTTCCCCTTCCATCTCCTCAGTGCGCTCTGTCGTGCTCGCTCTTCTTTAGGAGGAAAAGTCGGCACCGCCGGAGTAAACAGCAGTGTTTGCTGTCTCTTTGCGCAAGCTGCCCTCACGACGGTTCTTGGTCAAAGAAAGAGCGTGCCGGTTTGCTTCGTGTATGCCCCGTATGCCGACGCCAGGGCAACGAATTAGTTTGCGTGCAGTCATTCTTTGTGTTCCCCTCGCGAACGGCACCTCTGTGCTTCGAGTCTTTCTTTTTCTTTTCGCCGGCTGGGATGACTCGGTGTCCTGTTGCAGCGCTTCCCTGTCGAAAGATTCTCGAACCATGGCTCCTTGCGTCGCAGGCTTACAAAGCGACGCGGGAACTGCTACGTTTGATGAAAGCGACTGGCCTCAGTGACCGATTATAGGCGTGAAGTTACGGGCATCCGCATGTACTCGCACCGACAGTACCTTCTTCCCTCTCTCTCTCCTTTCTTTTCTTCCCTTAAACCGCTTCCCCTGTGTAGGGTAGCAGACGAGATGTGCGTCTGGTTGACCTCCCTACCTTTCCTTCCTTGCTTTTAATCCTCCTCCTCCCTGTCAATAGAAAGAAAGAAAGAAAGAAAGAAAGAAAGAAAGAAAGAAAGAAAGAAAGAAAGAAAGAAAGAAAGAAAGAAAGAAAGAAAGAAAGAAAGAAAGAAAGAAAGAAGTGCACCATGTCCCAATATGCTCGTGTGAACATATCGGTTTTCAATATAGAAACATCGTAGGTCCCCACAAATGATATTCGCATGGGACACCCTGTCGAGAAAAAAAAAAAAATGCACGTGCCTCGTAACCCCCGTACCTAATTTATGAACGTCTGGGGATCTTATATAAAAACCTGTATGTTCCCATGCATAATCGTACCACCGGTATAGTGGCAAAAGTCGGAAATGTCAACACTGCCCTGCCGGGCAGGCAAAGATGTGTTTTTTTTTAATTTAATTTTAATTCGTTCTACTGGCCAACATTTTTGCCATTCCTCTGAATAAACCTTGTTTTATCTTTCTCTTTCATATCTCTTTGAATGCTAACTTCATCTCATTTCACATAAATATAATTAATTTTCTTTTTGTCTTTCGTGGTGCGGAATTCATTCACTCGTTTTTGTAGTTTTCTCGTACTTTGGTTTTTGCTGCGAAGTGGTGCAGAGCAGCAGTGAAAGTGATCGAGAATGATTACGGTTAAATTTCGCGATAATTTTTCTCTTCTACGTACGTGTGCAGTTCTGCCTTCACTGTGCGTACAGGAATGACGCTGTTTAAAACGGGCAAAGAGTCTCTCAGATCTTGTGCGGTTAACATCTATAATTGAATCTAAAACAACTTACGCAAATTAACGCGAAGAACGAAGCCGTCGTTTTTTATGACATGGTAAAGCGTATGATTTTCTTTCCTGTTATTATTATTATTATTATTGCTTGGTCGAGGGAAATGTCGCTCCACGCAGCATTTACGTCCAGTCTCTCGATTTCTTTCTTTCTTTCTTTCCTAATGACTGTCATGTGAGCAAAGGTCACATTCTCACTCGAAACAAGAAAATTCGGCAGAGACAATTAAGACTGCAGAATAACAGCTTGGCCGAGTTGGTGCTTGCTTAACATGATCTTTGTAGCGCAAGGAACTCGAAAATAAAAGAAAGCAGAGATGACTGAGGGAAAAGACGACTGCTATATGTATACACTCACAACTGCTTATTCTGAGTATACTTAAAACGGCTTACGCGTGGGAATGCGATAGCATTATACCGTTTGTACCGTCTCACACACCGGATGCCCCGGTTAGATTCTCACTCAGACCAAAATGGGCCACATTTCCTTTTCGAATTAATTTACTTTGTTTGCAGGAACCTCTCTGAGAAATTTGACGTCAATCCGAGCATTTCTCACCTGTTTTCACTCTTTGCGCCGTCGGCCATTTTTGTTACCATCTTTCGGTTACGCTGACGCCGACGGATTTTCGCGTAATTGGGCATGTAATGCTTTTATATAAAAAATGCCTTCATAGCGTTAGCTCTTTCAACCGAGTTGCATGCCGACAGTCGTGCTTTCCTTGATTTCTTTTCATTTCTACAGCACTACTTTCTGTGACGCCTCTTTCATTCGGAAAGGAATGTTGGAACCTAGCCAACTCTTTCCTCTTATTGCGCCATTCTCGAAGAATTGCAACTCGCGCCAACATAAACAATGGCGCGTTGATGCGGATACAAGGAACGCGCACGCAGCCCAGACGTCGCTCAACCTTTTCGATTCGCGACGCTGCGGCATCTCCGTCTCCGCACCCTACTCAAGTGTCTTGATTCCGCGACGTCGCCCTTCTTCCGTGCGTTCTTTCTCTCTGCGGGCTCGCGTTCAATAAAGCTCATTTCTGCATCCCCTCGCCCGCACGGGATGGCGCCAGCGAAGCCGCGAGCAGACGGTACACACCGCACCGAGCGCGGCAGCCGAGCTGGCGGACCGATCCACCGGCGCCTGCTTCCGCACTGTGTTCCGTTGTCGTATGCAGGCAGCGCTGGCGTCGGCGGCGTTGATGACCGCACGCCAGCGCCGTCCAACCGGTCAGTAGCCAGCGCGGCAGTCGCGCGTAACGTTACACGCTCTCGTATCGCGATTGCACCCTTGCATATCGTAGCGAGGGACTCTCAGCGCCGATGCCCAGCGGAAAGGCGTGATCGACGATGCCCGGGAAAGCGCTCGCTTCGCTCGTCGCCGGCCAGAAGTTCGCGACGGCTGCTGCCGCATTCCGCTGCCAACTCAGGCTGCGCTAGACCGCGTCTTTGCGGCGCGGCAGCAGCTGTCTTTTGTGATCGTTCGCGTGCTCCCCGTGCAAGATACGCGAGGCGATTCTACAGAGGCGGCGACGGTCTGCTCATCTTCGCGTGCCTGCGGCCACCGCAAGCACTGCACCGGTTCTCCGCAGTGAAGCACCGCCGAGGCATCGACGATGGCATCCAGGGAAGGAGAGGTGTTTCACGACGCCAAGGACGATGCCGAGACCGAGGTACGACACGAATATGACCCCCTTGCACGCGTTTTGTTCGGTGTTGCTCGATGAGGCAGTCGCGGAGGATCTCCGTTGGTGGCTCTTTGTGGTTTGAGTCGAGGAAGACCTTCCAACGCGCGCGAGAAAGCCTTCTCTGACATAACAGTGTATATAGCTAGATCCACTGCATAACGTCCTAACACAATTGGGTTCTAATCGGCGATTGGTCGTATCGACACATGCTGAGCGGGACTACACATGCTCGGTACTCTACAAACCCAGCAGCACACATGACAGGACAGCGTTGTCCCGTGGATCTGTCGGAGTAGCGCGCTGAGTAGGTTTCACAAGCATAGCGCTGCAGCGAACTTCCTCTCACAGCTTTTCGCTGACAGATCGCGAATCATTACAACGGTGCCGAACGATCGCACGATGTACCCAGCATGACGTAACTGCACCAGCTTCGAGTCGATATTTAGCGTCGCCGAGAAAGCTCATCATCTTTTGTGTCTGCGCAGTCCGACTTCGCAGTACTCGGCGTTGGAGACACCTATATAAGTCGATCGACTCTCGCGACAAGTATAGCTTGAGCTAAGCGAGTTTCTGTTTATTTTTTCAATTTTATTTTACGCTTTCGTGTTGTCGTAATCGATGGCGTGTTGCAGCGTGCGGTTGCGCCACTAACGCTTCCGCTAGTTCACTCACACGGCCAGTGCTTCGGGTTTTCCGCGAAACGTACACCGCCCGATCGATTACCAGAAAGAATGAATCCCCGACTTGAACCGAGGCCGCCGCTCCGAGGGACCAGCTTAAGTTCTAAGGAGCCGGCGCCGTCCGTAAGCAGTATTCCGATATACGCGTGACGTTACTTTTCTTTTTTTTTTTTGCTAATCTCGTGTTTTCTCGAAGCGCGCTTGGCTTCTGCACCGCGGAGAGTGCGACGGACGCCAGAAGCGAAAGCAAACACGAACCGTGCGCCTTCCGGCACGCGCTCGCCGAGCGATGATGACCTTGACTCAGTTTTTTTTCTTTCTGTTTTTTCTTTCTTTCTTTTGCGTGAGCGATGGATGCCTCCTGGCCGCCGGGGACGTCGCTGAACACGTAGCGTGCAGCCCATACCGGGTGGTTCAGCGAATACTTTCAAATAATTTTTTTTTTCTAATTGCCTGCGGCGGATAGCGCAATTCCAGTCCATGGGCTGGTCTGCTCGAAGAGGCGGACGTTACTCACGCAAAACAAAATTTGGATGCATAGTAGACTAATTAACGAAAATTCACCAATCAAGTTTCTAGCTAATTGCCTTATGACACATATATTTGAAAGTGTTCGCTGATGCACTCTGTGTAAGCTACGTTTGAAAGGGGAGGAGGGTGTGTGTGGAAGGGTCTCCGAGTGCAACTTTTGTTGTGCGCCAACTTCCTTGTGCGTTTTGTCCTATCGTAGACTCGTTCGGAATTTTGCATGCGCTGCTGTTTGCTATGTTCGTTTCATCCTCTTTGATGCGAAAGCATCAAATGACTCATTGAGTGTAAGAGCCGGCATCTAAAAAAAAAAGAGAAAGAAAGAATGCTATTCTCAAACCAGGATAGTCACCGTAGATGAGTTCTGTCCGGATTTTTTTTGTTCTTGTTAATTTGTACGCAACAAGATTGTGAAGCTTTTGAGGAATGCCAGCTACTCGACTCCTGTGACATGTGAATAAGAAGACAGAGAGAGAAAACACGGAGCGGTGAATAGTGTCACGGCAACATATGCGAGCAGTTCGCAAACGCTCGCCTTCACAGAACGAGTCGCGACCCACCCCTCTGCACCGGGACACAATTTCAGTTCAACCACTGTGAGATATGAATAAACAACAACAAGAACAACAACAACAACAACAACAACAACCTAGGGACAGCTTTTGGTTCCACGAAACGTAAGTGCTCACGCACCACGCATCGCACTATACACACAGAATGTGATGTGGAAGCACGGGCTCCGCATAGTTTCTTTTTCGCCCTTTCTGCCTCTTTTCTTTCTTTCCTCCTTTCGTTTTCGCAGCTCGCCGTTCTCTGGTGATTCCGTTTACGCGGCAGTGTTTTCTTAGTTTTCAGTTTTTGATGTACACGCTAGTATAGTCCAGCCGATGATATCAGTTCTCATAGCAAAGCTATATATGGCTGGGATCTGGAAAAAAAATCTGTCCGATATGCTGGCAAAAACAAATCATCATATGGGCCGATTCTGGTGATAGTACAGAAAGAGTCCAAGCTCAATGGCACATATCCCTGTCGGATTGGAAGTCTACGACGATGCGTATCGAAACGTCAGTGTATATAGGTATCAAATATATATATATATATGGATAAGATGAAAATAAAATAAAAATAGAAAAGATAAAGAAGTAAAAATATATGTACAAAAAATAGAGACGGAACAAACAACGAAGTTATTTGTGCTTTTGTTCAACCAGTATAGCATAAACACCACACAGAACTTAATGTATCTATTGCGCAATACAGCTTCGCTGGTCTTCCATCCTCGCGTAGTGGAAGGGCTCTCGATTTTTTTTGCAACCACTCGCCTGTAGTGCGCGACCCGTTCAACCTGTTCGCTTGTGTTATACTGTGGCGACCATCGGCGTCGTTGGCTCGTAAATCTGTGCTCCCTGAAGGCGCGGATAAACCTAAACAAAAGGGTCACCCGCCTTGGTAATTATGCACGGTTTGGCGATCCTGACATGAGCACATTGGTCACTGCACTGCTCGTTCAGAAACTGTCAAGTAAAAGTTATTGCAAAAGGCAACAATAAGAACTCTGGTTGTTTACATATATATATATATATATATATATATATATATATATATATATATATATATATATATATATATATATATATATATATATATATCGGTCTTTCACAGTCATTGATCTCTTGAGCGCCAGTAGGAGTAACTTCAGTTCGAATTAAAGCCCCTGGGAAATCCGAGCTGCGTCGAGTCGGTGATGGATAGCTGGTTGTTCCGCAACCAAAAATGGCGCAACCCGCTCCTAGAGAGATCGGTCAAGAACCGAGCAGGGCGACGGAGACGCCGAGAATACGACCCATCCCACACGAACGCGATGAAAAGCTCGCTGCTCGCAACGAAGCATGTTTTTCATCGTGTTCGGCATCCTTCTCTTTCAAATTCAGTGGACAACGGCGCGCGCCGCTGCCTCACCACCGAAGAGCACTGCCTGTATAGTTGTATAGTGATTGTTGTATTTAATGCACGTATGTCAGAAGCCCCAGACTGATGCACGCCATGTATCCAGACATGTACACTACAAACAGATGCACATCGTGTGGCGAGGTTGCCACACTAAATCACATGCTATGGGAGTGTCGGGACCTAACAACAAAGTCGGGCAGTGCCGACCCCTCCGTCTCTTCCACCGTCAGCCTCCAGTCACGCTGGATGACCGCACTGCTCAGCTCTGACCTGACATCACAACTCTGGGCCGTCCAGCGAGCCGAGGAAGCCGCTTCGAGACAAGGTCTCGGAACCGCGTCCGCGGCGGGTGCCCAGACCCACTAAAAGACGCCGGACTCAAATGTTGCTGATTTGAAATAAACGTTTACGCTCTCTCTTGCAATGTATGCTGTGTACGTCTAATCCACGCTATTGATATGTGTGTATACTATCTGTATGTTATATGCTACCGCACTGTTGAGCAATGTATGGGTGACAGGGCCTTGTTAGATATGGAGCTGGTTCCTGCGATTACTTCGAGTTCCCCAGACCACATCGGATTGCAGCACAGCTAATTGAGGAATGCAGAAGCAGGAAAGCGCATTCCAGAGAAGCGGCCGAGCAGACAAGTTTAAGGCAACGAGTTTACATGCCAACAAGTTCGTGCGCCGCCGGGATTAGCAGGTGGGCCTCCGACAATGAAGCAGGTGCAGCCCTCCCCTTCTCTTTGTTCGAAGTGCATTGCCAGTCTGCGATGAAAGACCGCAGCAAGCCGCCAGGTGTGACACCACGACACGGGCGCCTACCATTGGCTGAAAGTGGCGTCATCGGAGTGGACTCTCCCATTGGTCAAACATGACGTGACTTGCAGTGCTCGAAGGGTTTATGAGAAGCCTTCCAGAGAGACCTGAGCATTCTGGGACATGCCCTGATTCCCTGATTCACCTCTCTCGAACTTCTTGCCGCGGGCCGCAGCGTCCGAGTTGCTGCCGCCCGTAATGTCTGTACTACTGTCACTTCACGCTCACCTCTCTGTACATAATGTAGAATAAATTACTCCCAAGTTTTGGGTTTTCATCCCGACGTCCGTCCCTCCAACCCCGACATCTGGTTGGCAGCGGTAGGATCGCCTCCGAATACATCAGCTGGTGGCAGCGCTACGAATCAACCTTCGTCGAGAGAGATCCTAAGGAACCGGGAAGAGCGAAGAAGAGAGAGCCTTCGTCGAAAGAGGTCCGAAGAAACTGGGAGTAGCGAAGAAGGAGCGAGCCTTCGACCCAGGGAGTCCGGAGGAACCGGAGACAGCGGACGAGCGAACCGGATGGCAGGGTGCTGCAACCGTAAGTGAGCGCGTGGTTTTTTTCCTTATGATTCGCCAGACTCAAAGGTTGTGTGTTCAATTTTGATAGTTCTGGGAATCGGGAGTTTGTTGCATTGTGTGTTTGCACAAATTAATAAGGAAAACAGTTTTAACCACCTGTCGGGGCAGCTGCCATGGATCTTAGAAGGTTGACGAGGTTAGACTTGTTGTTGGTGTGCGACGATTTGGGAGTTGAGGCGGACGAACGGATGAAAACGCCAGCTATCATAAAGGCGATTCAAGATAGTGGCAATGATGATAAAAGCATTGAGCTTGCTTGGGAGGTGATACAGGAGCCACGGGAGCGTGTACGTCGTGTACGTTTGCGAGAGCGTCGTGAGCTTAGGAGTGAGCGTCAGCGTGAAGAACGCGAGAATGAACGGAAGCAGGAGCTTCAAGAACTTACTCTTAGGTGTGAGCGTCACGGACGTGAGAATGAACGCGAACGTGAGCGAGAGGAAAAGTATGAGAGAGAGAAGGCAGCACTGATCAAAGAGATACAGTATTGTGATCAGTTATTGGCACAGAGACAACGGCTGTCTGAGAATTCTGTAGGTAGTACAGAGCGAAAGAATGAGGAAGCATCGAGCGGATTTTCGCCAGAAGCCGACGAAAAGAGTAGTGCCTGTGAGATTGGCTGCCGATTGATAAGTGAAGGGAAAAGGCTAGCTGCTAACGATGCCTTAGTGGCAATAGAGGCCGTTAAAGGCCAGAGTGAGAGCGACGAGGTGCTGTGCCAACAGATGACTGTAGAGACAGCTAGGCCAGCTGCGAACAAATTGGCACAGTTACCGCGTGTGTGCGTCGCTGGTAAGGTTAGCGAGGTTGCTAGCGAGGAAAGGGGTACTGTTGACGCGACAGACGCGGGCACCCATGTAGAGCCAGATGTGCGTGCAGAAGTGAAGTGCGAGCTGAGCGGTGCAGTTGAGGGTAATTCTCAGGATTGCGAGCTGCGTAGCTCAAGAGAATACAACTGCATTGTTCAGGGATCGGTGCGGCTCTCCGCCAGTCTAGATGGCCTAGATAGGGATGATTCAGTTGTTAATCATTCGGACTGTGCGCGTGAGACAGCGATCGATACCGACGGGCTGTGTGCCGATGCACAGCGTGAGCTGGGCAATGTAGCAGAGGGCAGTTCGCAAGAGTGCGAGTTGTCTAACTCGAGTAAAGCCTGCTGCATTGTGCCAGAGTCGGTTGAGCTGTCCGCCAGTCGAGGCAGAGAGAGAGTAGATTTAAATGTAAATCACTCAGACTGTGCGGGTAAGAGACCGATCCGGGCCGACGAAATGTGTACCGGCCAGCACGAGGCACGAGGCGACATGAAAACGAGTGCAAAGAGAAAGCGCCGTAAAAAGAAGCGCAGTAAAAACCGAAAGTCGGTAACTAATGAGGCGCCGCCAAAGATGGCGAGAAACCCAAATGGGCAGGGCGCGAGGAAGAAGGTGCGGTCGTCACGGACGATGTTGACGCATCGAAAACGTTCAAGCCACCGGTCAATGGGGGACCGCGAAGAATGTTCTGCACGGACGCGGACAAAGGGCACGAGGCAGTTAAGCTCCTCGTCGTTCCGTAGTTCTTCTCATAGCTCAGCGTGCAGTTCGAAGAAACGCAAGGTGGCAGGACGAGACCAGGTGGGGAGTAGCGACGCGGTCAATCGAGCTTGTGTTGAAAGCGGGGCGCGGGGACGCAAATTGGCAGGAGACCGTAACGTCTTGGGGGAGCTGATGGTGAATCAGCCCTTTTGTTGTCTCTCGGCAGCCAGAGTAGCTTTCAGACCACGTCCACCCCGCGTTCGACTCAAAGTATGAGTCAGACGGAAGCGTTTGGAAAAGGAGGCCTGGAGCGCTTCCGTAGAAATGAAGTGTCTTGTTTTATTTTTGAGCATCGGAAAATTTCGCGATTTGAGACTAGGTTTTCTTTCAATATGTAAAGGTATGAGCTTTGTTTGTGTTTTCGTTTGAGAAGCTCGAGATTTGAAAGATGCGTTTTAAGTAAACATGTAGTCTCGCGAGATGCTCATTAATAAGTAAATAGGCTTTCTTTTTGTAAGTGTGAGTAACCTAAAGGTCAAGGTTATCGTTGAAAGGCCTATGGTAAAGCGCGTGTGTTATTTAACCTTCTTTCTTTTTAAGCGTTTTTGAATTTTGTAAGGTTAAGCGCGTAGATTTCAGTGAGTGCATGATTTGCACGGAGAAGCGTTCTTAGTCCCATTAGCGCGTGTCCTGTGTGGACGGAAGGAAGCAGACTTTATGACTGGGTTGCTAGTGTGTGTGAGGGCAGCCGTGTATTCTGACTTCTTTAGTGAACGTGCGTGGAAAGAGTTAGTAGAAGACGCATCATTTTTAAGAGTTCTGCGGAGTGTGTAAGTCCCGCAAGTTTAATTGTTCGTTTATGTCACGTGTCCTGTAGGACTTTCAGGGAAGAAACGTGAGTAAGCGTAAGCGAAAAGTTTGCCTACAACGCAAGTACGCGTTTTGTTTAGTGACCACAAGGCTAGTGCGCTTGTGATTACGTACTTGTGAGGTTGACCAGATTGTTCAGTGGCACCATTACGTGCGATAAGTACGCCACTGCGATAGATTGGAAACATGCTGTTCGTGTGGTTAGGCCACTTAAGTTATGTTCGGCTGTTTTCATTTGTTGTTTACTTCGTCAGCGACCCTTTTGTTTTGCAACAACAATAGTACTCTGGTCTTGTCGGCAATCGAGGAGAAATGGATAGCTGTTTGGAAGGGTGGTTGTAACTGTTTTGTCGAAATTGGGGAAATAAAAGATCAGGGTTGATTTTGACTCAGCAATAGTCTGGCGAGTCAGGGGTGAAGAGCCTGCGCTTACGCGTGGTGCAGCGCTGTGCTGTTTTGTTTGTTTGACGTTTGTTCTCCAGGGCCCAGGATCCCGAGGGTTGTCAAACGAGGCTCGACCCCAGTACCCTGCAGCTTCCATCAGCGTTCCTCATGGCCAGCGAATTGAGTTCACCGGCCATTCAGAACTACCGGGGCGAGGACGAGCTGTTAGATATGGAGCTGGTTCCTGCGATTACTTCGAGTTCCCCAGACCACATCGGATTGCAGCACAGCTAATTGAGGAATGCAGAAGCAGGAAAGCGCATTCCAGAGAAGCGGCCGAGCAGACAAGTTTAAGGCAACGAGTTTACGTGCCAACAAGTTCGTGCGCCGCCGGGATTAGCAGGTGGGCCTCCGACAATGAAGCAGGTGCAGCCCTCCCCTTCTCTTTGTTCGAAGTGCATTGCCAGTCTGCGATGAAAGACCGCAGCAAGCCGCCAGGTGTGACACCACGACACGGGCGCCTACCATTGGCTGAAAGTGGCGTCATCGGAGTGGACTCTCCCATTGGTCAAACATGACGTGACTTGCAGTGCTCGAAGGGTTTATGAGAAGCCTTCCAGAGAGACCTGAGCATTCTGGGACATGCCCTGATTCCCTGATTCACCTCTCTCGAACTTCTTGCCGCGGGCCGCAGCGTCCGAGTTGCTGCCGCCCGTAATGTCTGTACTACTGTTAATTGTCGCTCACCTCCCTGTACGGAATGTAAAATAAATTACCCCTCCCAAGTTTGGGTTTTCATTCCGCGAAGTCCGTCCTCCAACCCCTACAGCCTTAGTCAGGCAGACAATGTACTGCCTTTAGCCTTGCCATCCGAGACCTTCACTGTGTCTAAATCAATGCTGAATAAAAAAAAGCGGTCATTAAAAGAAGATTTCTTCCTCTTCTGATTAGCAATAATATACGAAAATACACAACATTATAGCCCCTGTCACGGAGGCCACTTTCGATCGCGATCGAGCCCGATCAGGATCGAAGTTCTCGATCGCGATTGGCTGCCTTCCGCAGCTTGAGCGAAGGAACCAATCGAGATCGAAAAGTTTGATACCGGTCGGGCTCAATCGTGGTCTAAAGGGGCCCGTGTGACCGGGGCTGTAATGTTGGGTATGTTCGCACAATATCGCTAATTAGAAGAGGAAGAAGAAGGAAGCTTTTTTTTAATGACCGCTCTTGTCCGCGTCATCTTTGTGAAGGCGACGCGCTTCGATGGTGTGGCGTCGACTGGGACCATTGTCCCCTGAATGTGGAAGCGAAGGATACCGAATATGATGAAAAAAAAAAAATGCGTTCGTTGCAAGCAACGAGCTATCCATCATATTCATTCTGCTCGATTCTTGACCGATCCCTCTATAGGAGTGGGCTGCGCGATTTCTTTTCTTTTCTCTTTTTTGTTTCAGTCGATTATCCATCGCTGACTCGATGCAGTTCTGATTTCCCAGTGGGCTTTAGTTCAAAACTGGAGTAACTCCTACTCACGCTCAAGGGATAACTGATTGGCAAAGACCGATAGCTTTTCTTTTTCTTTTTTTTTCTTTTTACGTGGGAACGGAAATGCCTGCCGTGGTGGCCAAAATCGTTATGGCGTTCTTTGCCGAGTACAAGGAGGTAGCGGGTTCGTTTCTGTGCCGTGGAGGCCCCATTAGGTAGAGGGTGAAGTACAAGAACACTCGCGAGGCTACGTTGACAATTGCGCGTTAAAGAACTGCAGGTTCGGAGTGACTGCGAGCCCTCCGCTATACAGCATAACCCTTGCATTGCATTGGCCGTTAAATCTCGTAAATCGAACTACCTCTACAGTGTAAGCTATAGCAGTTCCGATTGTCTCGGCTGTGTCAGCTACGATTAGCAGCCGCTTGGTTGTCACGCCTGACTGGAAATCAGCGTCCGAGGAAAGAGAGAGAGAGTGGGCGTGGTTGTCGAAATTCGTTTTATAGACCCGTGCTGCATCTCGGCCTCTTTCGAAAAAAAATAAAATAAAAAAGACTCTGTGTGCGTACACTCTATTCGAAACCGATGAATTTGCTTCTGTATTGTTTTCTTCTTTCTTTTTTCAATTATGAGAAGCCGTGAAGGAGCGTCTGGGAGTAGCGTTGTTTCTTTTTTACGGATATTTTCCGGCTTTTGCAGCATCTCTTCTTCTGATTAGACTGCAGACATTTTGCCGACAGTTTAATCGACGTCTTGGCCAATATTATATACGCAAAGCCGCATGCGGTTCTTAAGCAAGATGCTTTTATACCGACAGCGGTGATGGAAGGATCTCTTGCGAATATTTCGCCACGAAAATGCTAATGTCGGGCGTCGCGGGGTCCCTGTTTATTCTGGGCGCGACGACGTTAAGCGAACTTTTGTTCACATTATACGCCTTTCGTTGGTTTCACTCTTTCGGGCTGTTCCGGTGGCATTGACCTGCACGCAATATCGATGTAGAGCAAAAAAAGATTCAAGCAGCGCCGGTATATGGTTTCAAAACTGGTCATATCGCATCCGAAGAGTGGGCAAATGGCTACTAGAGGGACGCTGATGGTGACAATAAATAATAGTTATCATCGTCAGCACTATCATCGTGCTTGAGGCACCCATGGAAACGCGTGCAGAAAACAAACAGCCGAAAACCAAGCGTGCCGAAGACGAATGTGTAGATGCAGGATACACTGCAGAACGCTTCCATTGCTTTTTTTTCCTTGAGCGTTTCACGTTCGACAGCTATTCGTACTTCTGAGCACCATTCTTAGGATTTGCTTGTTGTGGAACGCTCTGAAAGCCGCCATAAAAGAACGTGCGTCATAAAAGAACGAAAAGTGCGCGGCCATGCGGAAAGGTCGTGCGTCTGGGCCATTCTTTAGCCGTATTGACGCGCGAGTGTTTTCCTTATTTTGTGAAAGCTTCAGCCTTTCCCTACAACCGTCGCACTCGTGTATAGTTCCAACTGGCCTTCTCGCTTTCCTCAAGGAAAGGAGCACAATAGGAAGACAGAGACGCAAGAAATGCGTTTCATATTTCAAAACATTCCGCAAGCCCGATCGAGTCGGTTTACGGAAAACTAACCGCTATTGAACGTTGACTTGGGAAATGGACGAGTTGCCGCCTTACCAAGCTGAGCGACCTATCACGTGAACGATACTCAACGCCTTGTTTTTAAGACCAGACGACGTGCATTCAGCTTTGATTTTTCTTGCTCACGGGTTCCAGTGCGCGTCTGCTATCCCTGATCACATGATCACATGGTCACGTGTAGTTACAAATCCGCCGTGGTGGCGTAGCGGATTTGGAGTTGCGCTGCTAAGCCCGATTGCGCATGATCAAATCCAAGTCGCATTTAGATTGCGGCAGAATGCAAAGAAAGTGAAAGAATGAATTTAAAAAAAAATCGGTGTACTGTGAGGTGCACGTTGAAGAACCATAGGGGGTCAAAATTAATCAGCAGTCTCCCATTACGGCGTGCCTCATGATCATATCGTGGTTTTGGTACTTAAACCTCTGGAATTCTTTTAATGTACATGTATAAGGCATACAAATTGTGACGTGATTATCAGAGGCATTGCGGCATAAGAGACGCGATAACGCGAAATCGCGCACTATTTGAAGACTATACAGGCTGATAATTTTTAAGTTATTTTTTTTTTGTTTTTTGAATTTTTAAAGATCGCCTATGGCGGATAGCATAATTCTGGGCCTTGAGCTGGATTATACGAAGAGGCGGACATTACTAGCATGAGAAATCGGAACGTGTTCTAGTAATGAACAAGAATTCACTAATTAACTTCTTAATTACTTTATGGCAAATACTGCAAGTTGCGAATTGTAGCCGGTCAGCTTGCAAGGCCTACCCATTTGAGATGAATTTCCAGGATGACACCAGTTTCGATGTATTAATTCCCAAACTGTGGAACGAAATGTGACTGCGAACATGGGCGTTCCAGTTACTTTTGTGCTTCAGTGCATAAAATAGTGTTTTGTTAAAAAATTAAGTGTAACAACAGTGCATTTTTACGGCAAGTTTGGTGGCGCGTACCTTCAAATTGGCGTCATTCTGGAAATTCATCGCAAACTCGCATGCTACACCGGCTACAATTCGTAAATTACAATATGTGCCGTAAAGAAATTAATTCAGAAGATAATTAGTGTATTTCTGTTAATTAGTTGAATATGTGTTTCGATTTCTCATGCAAGATATGTCCGCCTCTAAATAATCCAGCTCAAGGGCTAGAATTATGTTACCTGCAACAGGATATTTTAGAAAAAGTACCCTGAAACTTAAGAATGATCACTGTCTATCGTGTTCGCGTCTGCCAAGCTGGACAAATAGACGTAGTCAAGCTCGACCTTGGCTACTACTCCTGAAGAAACGATATTCCATGGCGGAGCGAGTAAAGGATTTATCAAATTTATGCATACTTGTCACTATTTTTTCAATAACATAGGTTGCGAGAGAACGCTTAGATCGCTTTGATCCGAGAGATTATAGAAACTTATGGAATGATATCTATACGATGTTTACCTTACGTGTGACTCGATCTACCCGTTTGGTTTGCTCCGCGCAACCGAAATTTGTCCGTGAAAGAGAGAAAGAATCCGAGCCAAGCCGTTCTTCTTGACCAATGGTCGTCGCCGTGGCAACGAACCGCTCCGTGCCGTGTTGCTGGGTTTTGTCATCACGGGCTGTGTAACTTACGAATGCAGCCTTCCTGCATCGTGCACGCGGTTGTGTCGTTCTCGAAGCGGCCGCACAACAAAAGCGTGCAGGCAGACCCATTTAGGAGTCCCTTTGCCCCGCCGACTACTCGTCCTTGAAACTCCACACGGCTCCCGAGGCCGTGACATGTTGCCGTAGTGCTCCCTCAAACGCGAACCCGACGGGGTATCTTCGTTTCATTCACGTGTTCTTGTCTCGGCAAGTATACTATAAGTATATACTATACGAACTACTTCGTTTCGTATACTTGGCATGCAACGCTGCGGGAGCCACCCAAGTAGTGCGGCCCTAAATGTGTCACTCCGCGCGTGATTTCGCCGTGCAGTTACATTTGATTTGCGACGCTTTCCACGGAGTAAATACGCAACACGTTACAACTACAACTTGTGGACTCGAGGCTGCGGCAAACGTGTTACCTGCATCTTTGCGCTGCTTGTTTGCGACGTAATCTGTGTGTTCAGAGAAACGTGTCACTCCGCGTGTTCGGTAGTAAACAGGTTCAGACCCGCGACGCCTTCCACGTTATATATACGTCGTTGTTTTACGACTTAGAAGTGTAAGACTTAAGGTTACGTCGAATTACATCACGCATACCTGTATATTTTACTTCCTATGTGACGCACTATTTCTTGGTCGAGAATGCGAGCAGTGAAATAAGTATATCTAGCCTTCCTAGCGTCGCCTACTCTGTGTGAAATCGAGTATACATGGGTGTCCGGTCGAGAGTTTGGATTATTTTTACTGTTTGGGGATTCCAGGAGTCTCGATCTTGTGAGGCTACCCGAATCGGGAAGCGGGCGCTTGCATCGGCGCCTCTCTGGTCAAAGGCATGTCACTACTATTGCCGTGACGACGCTGCAGCATCGAGGCATGGATCACGGAGTGTGTTATCTCCAGAAAGAGCGCATCATGATGCTTGACCTTTTAACGTCATTGCGAGCAGGGGAAGTGTTCTGTGAGAGTCCGCCTACTGGACTTGTCCATTTCGTCTGCTGCTGAAGTTCTGATTGGCTGAGCTGGGCTGCGCATCTGCGGTAGTGAGGCGCCACAGCCAATGAGTACATCAGCAGCAGACGAAATGGACATGTTCACTATGTGGAGTCTTACAGAATATCCCTCCCCCCCCCCTTCCCCCCCAGCTGTCAGAAAATGTCCATCGCTATATAGAGGGGCATTAAGTAGAAGCACGAAGTTAAGCTATGTTATTAGCTCGCGCTTACAGAATGCCAAGTAGGTTATTCCTAATTATTCGCGGGTAGCACCTCGGTAAACCAGAAAGAAAGCGAAAATGATAGACGGGTCTATCACAACGTTGCCGTGCAAGCTGTCCATGACGTCGTATATTTGGATAGTGCCTTTTCGGCAATGGGTAATTGCATTGTGCTCTAAAAGTAAGCAGAAACATAGCAGTTTTCGGTTTCTTCCTCTGGCACAGAAATGGCTGGAATATGCAAAAAATACCACGAAATCCCTATCCCCATGCCGACGTCATGCGCGAGAGGTGTCTGTCGTGAGACAGACACCTCTCGCGAGGTATCTTCATGTTCCTCGCTAATCGGCGATCCTTTTTTGCTGGGGCAATGCCAGTGTAGCTTCGGAAGAACACTGAACTGCTTGCGCATTGCTGCTGAGCTACCACGAAATACCACGAAATCCCTGTACCCACGCTGACGTCATGTGCGAGAGGTGTCTGTCGTGAAATTCACGTGCGAAAATCTCTGCTTCATTTTCCAAGATAATCAGCGATCCTTTTCTGCTGGGGCAATGCCAGTTTAGCTTCGCAATACTAAACTGTTTGCACATTGCTACGGAGCATGTCGAAATATGCTAGAATGGCCCGTATGTCGATATGCCGGAGCAATAGCGGGCTCCTTAATATCGATCCGGCCCGAGGAAAAAACAATTCCGGAGCAGCTGACTTGCCGAGTTCCGGCTATAGCTGTGAGGATGGCTTGATGATCCCGAGAATTATATATATAGTTTCTTGTTCGGTGGCGCTGTGGAAAGCGGGTGACGGAGGCGTCTGTCTCGGTCCAGAACTGCGCCTATGTGATGGTTTCCCGTCGACAGCATACACGGGGGCCGTCATTTCATTCGATTCGCATGTGTTGATTTCTGGGAAGGGCTTTTCTAGTCAGCTAGTTTAATTTCTGAGATAATGCCTGGCTTTGCACACTTCGTTTCGCTTACGAGGCAGCGAATTCGAGTGGGCATTGTCAGGATTGGGGGCTCAATCCCATCGTCCGTGGTCCTTTGCCAAGATTGGAGTACGGCATGAATTCGGAGGTAGCTGGCCCATGCCGTCGTCCAACTTATTTACGCTGAGATCGTTGATGAAGTGAAGAACTGCTTCTCATCGAGAACGAGGAAAAGGGTTTATTTACAGAAATTAAATCAGTCTAACATGACTGCTTGAGAAAAAGAGTAACAGTCCAACATGACTGCATGAGAGAAGTGACTCAGTCTAACATGACTGCTCAAGAGAAGTGTCCTCAGCATTCGCACAACCACAGTTTTTATACACTCGATCCGCCGGTCCTACGACGCGGCGACTGTTCGTTTACTCATCACCAACGCGCCGCTGCTCTGCAGAACAGTTTACGTACACAAAGGCAACCGCGCTCTGATGCCCGACGACGGCGTTGGCGGGTGCCGTTCCGGGAACTATCGTTGCCGCTCGAGGGTCGCTCGTTGTTCCGTGCCACTCCGAACCGTGAGAAGCACAAAAATACGTCGTTCCCGCAGCAGCTTGTCCATGCGTGTCAAATCAGCTCCGCGTTGGGGAACTCCGGAATCATTGTTCACGCACCGAACTAGTTCCGTCACAATGTCGAAGGGGCTGGAGGAAGGCGGCGGATTCCAGCGCAAAGGTCGCTTCTTTGAACGCCGCCCAGCTGCAGCGACGGAGAGGGAGAGGTGCGCGTCGTGTCGCCCTGTCGTAACTGTGTGGCAATCTTGTTTCACAACCCGCCATTCTTGACAGCATGCAGTGTCAATTGTTTTTGTGGATTATTCTTATTCTGTATAAGAAATTGAATCCTCGGAAGTGATTACTGTTCGCTATACGTTTTATCTATCTATCTATCTATCTATCTATCTATCTATCTATCTATCTATCTATCTATCTATCTATCTATCTATCTATCTATCTATCTATCTATCTATCTATCTATCTATCTATCTATCTATCTATCTATCTATCTATCTATCTATCTATCTATCTATCTGTCTGTCTGTCTGTCTGTCTGTCTGTCTGTCTGTCTGTCTGTCTGTCTCTCTATCTATCTATCTATCTATCTATCTATCTATCTATCTATCTATCTATCTATCTATCTATCTATCTATCTATCTATCTATCTATCTATCTATCTATCTATCTATCTATCTATCTATCTATCTATCTATCTATCTATCTATCTATCTATCTATCTATCTATCTATCTATCTATCTATCTATCTATCTATCTATCTATCTATCTATCTATCTATCTATCTATCTATCTATCTATCTATCTATCTATCTATCTATCTATCTATCTATCTATCTATCTATCTATCTATCTATCTATCTATCTATCTATCTATCTATCTATCTATCTATCTATCTATCTATCTATCTATCTATCTATCTATCTATCTATCTATCTATCTATCTATCTATCTATCTATCTATCTATCTATCTATCTATCTATCTATCTATCTATCTAATCTCAAGACGAACGGACAAGCAGGTGATTTCTCTTATCACAGTGTATAGACGACTGGACGGACGGGCTCTCCGAGAGCCGAAAGACCGCCTAACCATTCTCGCTGTGAGAACTGGAGTGAACGCACTATCACGGCAAGTCAGCGCCCATGAATAGTGCAGTGCGACACGATGCTTACCTCTAGCTCGCAGGCGCTCCCGAAGCCGCATCACGGATTGAATGTCTAGGTGTGCCATAAATACCAGAGAGTTTCTTACAAAACTTGCTTGAGGGAACTCTGGTGCTGCCGTCATTCGGCTAACGTGAGAATGATGGTTAGTACACTGCTTTGTCTACTTTTGGTGCTCGTGGCTTGTTCTTGTGAGGTTACTTATTAAGCTTTACCTTCCTAAATTTCGAAGCACTCATATCTTCACACATGCAAGGCAGTTGGTCTATGCGTACGTGCCTAATCACTTACGAGTTACGTTTGTAACGCTGTATTTTGTTGAAAATGATCGTTTTGCAAAGTCAGAAAGCCGTTTGAAGCGAGAAAGACCAGGTTTAGGCAAATACATGTACTGTCCATCTTTGCATACATGCTGGCTCAGCCACCGTACCTGTACGTTCTCTAGACAGTAGTGCCAGAGTTTCCCCTAGTAGTTATTGTAGGAAATTCGGCCATGTAGCATTGTGTTCCCTCGTTCTTTGCGCAGTGCTGCAATCTAAACCTAACTTTTGTCTTGAGGCTGTATTAGAGAATGTACAAGAGGGCAACGGTGTCGCAATGGCGGCCCCCTTTATCTTTGCCTCCGCAGATGTTACGCCTCGCATAAACGAACGTTGAATCGGTTGAATGATTCTCAAGGAGAGAGCTCGAGTATCACCACCGCCTCAAACGCCATGCGCTTCTTGTTTTTTTCTTTAACTTTCATTCTGTCCCGAGCGTGCGAGGTAATTATATCTACGCCGTATACCAAAGTTCAGCTGCTGCCGGTGGCGACGTTGATGGACGACCTGGTCGCTTTCACGTCCCGGTGTTTCTGTTTTGTTTCGTTCTTTTCTTTCTTTTTCTGCCTGCACTTCCTGGCATCTAGTGCAATCCGGCTACCCCTCCCTCCCTCCCTCCCTCCTCCCTCTCTCTCTCATTTTTATTGCAACGTTATTCTTTTTTTTTCTTTCTCCACGGTCTCCTAGCTCTTCCGTGTCCGATATTGAACGAAGAACGTGAGTGCTATTGCAAAACACGTGCGGACGCGTTTTGCTTATGGTTCGTGCGTGTCGTCGGGGAAACGAGGTGTGCCAAGTTCTGACTTTCCTCTTCTATATTCCTTCGAGCCTTGCACTCCGAAATGTTCCTTGCGCACGTGATCCGCGTTTCCTTTCATCTCTCTCTCTCTCTCTCTTTTCCTCCCCCTTCTCTCTCTCTCTCTCTCTTTCTCTCTCTCGTTCTGTTAGTCGTAATGGTATGGCTTTCCGACTTGTTCTTTCAAGTTTTTGTTGTTTCTTTTTTTTCTTCGCACAGAACGCTGGCATGTGAAAGTGAGCCGCTCGCCCAACACTGTTTGCGTCGCCGTTCACGTCGACGTGAAGATGGGTTCAGCTTACGCTTTGCATGTAGGCCTTGTTTGCGATTGCGTTATACAATAGAGCCCTCTCACAACGATGGGAGCGCTTGCGCGCCTGCCGGGCCAATGCCGTGACTGTATAGCGACGCCTCACTCTCTTCTCCCCACTGACTTTGGCTCGAGGCAACTGTGAGCTGAACATTGAGGCTCTATAGCCGCGTTGTGGATTTTGCCTGGAGATTCTAGAAATGTCGAGAGGCTCTCCAGCTTTGCTCCTATTCTTTTTTTTTCTAAAATCGTTTTATCCTCACATGCCTGTTTGTAGGCCTGTTTGAACACATGCCTAGTACAGGCGTGTGTTCACATTACTGTTCTAGGCCTGTTTGTAGAGAAAGATACAGGGAAGGAAGTGTGCTTGGAACCACACTTGCATATACCTCTATGTACTGACACAACTCCCCGGAGAACGGTATTTTACCTCTCCACCACCAATCTCCTTCCCTTCCCGCCACTTTATACGCGCACGCAGAGAGAGGGATGGGTGCTGCAGACAGCCCCGATATGTATGAAACGAAATTCCACGGGCACACACATGCTTACGATGAATCGTGGTCTGTTCTATCGCGATTAATATATTGCAGCACTTATTTTATCTGGTGGATGATGATAAAAACCTTCGTGGTACATGGTTTCTTTTCAGTCGTTTGTGTAAGAAGTCGGGAACGTTCTCGCGTGCGTCTGATAAAACACTTGTGCGATAAGGACACCACCCGACATGGCCGCTTTTGTCGTATTCTATAGCACTTACACAGCGATGGGAAGCACCGCGCTGGTGCGATAAGTTTTTTGTCCGCTCTTCATTCGCTTGATTTATCTTTGCTTTTGCAATGTCCGCCGGTCGAGCAAAACGACTACGACTTCTTCACGCGCCTCATCTAATTTCTTCACACCTTTAAAGCATATTGCGGGCATTCGACGGTATTCCCAACTTTCTCAGAAGTGACAGAACTCGCATGATGCAGACAAGTCAGCGCTGGGTAACTGCAAGATGTATGAAACGACGCATTGCATTCATAGCCCGGCACTGTCGCGCTTGTCTGTCGCTCGTATGCGGACTGGGTGATTTCAAATCGCAGTCAGATTGGAAACATGCCCGCTCTTGTGGAGTGCGTTTCCTTTGTGGGCGATGTAACCGTAGAAATATTTTTATTTCAAACGCACAGACAGAACGTCGCAGCTCCGCGCGACTGCCATTACGGGCGTCTCGGGCGGGACAACCGCGCTTCTCACGTCTGAGATTCTGAAATGCACCGCTACGTGGCTTTCAGTAGTGCCCCTACTTAGAGTTACTGTATATGCTACCACAGGTAGCATATACAGTAACTCTACCCTTACTTAGCCTCCACTAAAGTCCCTAGATCTTTTCTAGGGACCGTAGTCTCTGTAGGGCACGCGCACCGCCTATACGTCCTTTTAGCGGCGATCCCATGGGCGCCGCCATCTTTAATCTCGTGGTCACGCGTCCATTGCTTGCCCGAGCTGCCTCCGTTGCCTCCGTGTTTAGAATGGATGTGCTTGACGCCCGGTGCTGCGGCTCGGAGGCCTACGTTTCAGCGGATATCGTAGATATTTACTGGGTGGGCAACAAAAAACTTTGGCTACAGCTTTAGAAGACATGTAAGCGCTTTCGCAGCTCATTACGCATGTGCAAACGGCGCGAGTAGCATACACGGTGCTTGTACTAGAAGCGAGGCTAGAGATGTATTCCAAGCTATACAAACTTTCCGCTTATCAATTAAATCAGGATCAGTGTTTTGCTGTTCCTTCTTTATATGACAAACACTTTCAAGCAGCGGCCTGTCATGCAGGGTGTCTACGAACCGGGCAAACCGGGAATTCCCATGGAACTTGAATAGTCTGGAAATACTCGGGGAAAACTTGGGGAACTTGTGCTTCTGTCAGGGAAAATTAGCTGTAATTTTATTGAAAGGGAAGGAGTGTCGCGTTAATGCTTGCTCCAGTAACAGAGGAATCGCAACAAATCGTCATTGACGCCATGTCGTCGACTAGAGGTATTGACAGAGTAGTTAATGACCGATTTTCCAGACGCCCGATTTTTCGGACGTGCCCGATAATTCGTACGACTTCGCGGCGCCACCACGTACCCCATAGAGTCAGTGTATATTGCCTTGACTACAGGTCTGAAATGGCATTAACCAAAGCCACCACCGCCGCCATTTTGATTATCTCGCTGACTCGAACCGGCACTCCCGCACACAGATCCACTGGCAGCCATAGCCACCACTGCGGCAACGCTGTTCCCAGCTGCTTCTACGTTCGCTGTTAAGCTTCTTGCCATGCGGTGCCGTGTTTTTCATTGAAGGAATTCGCCGCTGTCAGCAATGGCACTCACTCCGCTTTTGTAATCCTCGCGATTGGCTTCAAAGCTCGCAAAGCCAACGCGTTGCGTAATGCCCGTCTCCGAAAGTTAGCTTTTCCTCAGTAGAGGAATGCTAGGCGGTGAAGCATAACAAGCTTGAGAAGCGGCAATTTTTACGGGACACAGTATGTATTCCTTAATTATGCATGCGTGCACCACCGTTTCCTGCCACAATGCGAGCACCGATATGCCTAATAAGTGTACTGGCAGGCCTTGAGAGTTTTTTCGGACGTGCCTGTGGCAATTTGAGCCCTTGAGGGCAGTTAAAGACACGCATTCATTTTTTTCGGACTGCCCGATTTTTCGGACACTCTCGGGACCCATAGGGAGTCCGAAAAATCGAACATAGACTGTACAGCTGACCAATAGGAAGCTTCAAATGGTCCGCGGCGAACGCGGGGCGAAAGGAGGATGAGAACAGAGAGTACCGACGCACTGAGGAATCAACGGGAAAGGAAGCGTGCCGCTGCCTCTTTGAAGGAGCTTGAGCTAAAGAAAACAAAGTGTTGGCTGACGGCGAGATGCAAGTGTCCTTCATTGAAACCAAAATAAACTCTTTAAAGCAGTGAAACCCAACACTGAGACGTTGTGTACGGGCTGATAGTATATAAGGACAGTTGAGGTTGACTTTCCAGCTGCTGAGAGATAACCTTAGTTGTGAGAAAGTTCAGGCCTCGTACCGATGAGCTTGCTATCAGTTGATAGAAGTAGCTCATGTTCGAAAATATTTACTTCTGTATGCATCTCCTTTTCATTCGTATTTGAAAATGTTGGACTCGATTTGGAATAGGTTTTACAATTTTCTTTCAAATATATTTTATTCGCTGTGCATTTTAATAACACCTTCCTTCTGTTTTCTTTTTGAACAAAATAGGTATTACTCCTTGCTATTCAAACTGGATTAAGTCATTTTTTGTTTCAACATTCTTACTAGAGAGTGACAGCATCATCGGGCTACATAGGGTCAGCCCGTCTTGACATAAAACGAAATTCTGTCTCATTCAGGGAAGTTTGCAAAGGCACTCAGTGAAAACCTGGAGAACTCGGGGAATTTGAAAGTGTCAACTTTGTAGACATCCTGTCACGTTTCTGACTCAGTAACGTTGCTCAGTGCGGTCAATATCTGCAGGATAGTTTATTTTCTGCCCAATCGCATGCGGGTTTCTCAGTTGCGATATATTTGTTCTTGCTGCGCACAAGGCTTGGAACGTATATGTCCTGTACTTTGTACTAGCTTTTAGCAAGGACGTATTATCACTAGTGATTCGTTTACTCTGTGGACTCGAACATTCGTCTGCTGTCGGTGTAGCCACCGTCACCCGTGCTTCGGCGCATTTATACAATAGTGCGCACATTGCACTATTCCTGATACATTGACGATGGACTTGGCTTAAGTTTGCGTGTGAGCTGGAGTGGATGTGTGCAGGTAACGCGTGAGACGCTTACTGTACCAGGAGCCGGCGCTACTCCATTTGTCACTGTAACGAGTGGTGCTTACTCTTCCCGACTCTCCGCGGTTGAAGTCCTTTCTTTTCCTGATGAAATTAGCGATACAACGCTGGCAGAGTGGTGCATTTTTCGTTAATCCTCGAGGAAAGCCGGGCATCTGGAAGGACCGACAACACAGGCAACCCAGTTCTTACGTAGCAGTGGTCCTTGAACTCGAACACACAGATTCATTCCGTTTTCTTAACAGGCCAGTTGCTATTTTTGTAGCCAACTGCTGCACACGTCTTCCCTCTACCGTTCCATAATTTGCGGCATGAATGGAGCACAGTTCGTTGGCGAACCCTCAGTTGCGTTTCTGACAGCTGATCGCACAGCGGCAAGGCAGAAGCGGTGATGGTTTCGGATTCGTGCGCTAATTCGCTGAGGCAACGTGCGGCGCACCACCGAAAGCCCCATGGCGTTCCTCTAGGGAAAACTGCGTCGCAATAGGGGTCTATAGACCATTTAGAGCGCTGAGTTTGTGGAGCGAAATAGATGGCGCTACTGGTTCCGATGCCATACGATGCCTTCCGAGTGGAATCAGGCGCATGAATCGCAAACGAAGAAAAAAAGTGCGGGAAGGGGGCGGAATGCGCTTTTACTAACTCTATTCAGTGTACTAGACAACATAGTGTTTCACGTATGAAGCAAACTGTGGTGTTGTGCAGCCGAAAAGAAGGCACCCTGCGACACGATTGTACGTGCGCGTATAATAGCAGTGGACTGCGCGTGCAGTCACGCTATTAAACCGAGAACACGTAAGCATGTCTTCCTATGTTGCGACAAATACAGGCTTTTTAATGAAAAAAGGTGCTGTTTGACTTGAAAGCTTTGTTCCGGAAATGTGAAGCATAATGAAGACAACCTTAGGCGACTGCAGTTTCTCTCGAGTACAATACAACAAGGCTATGTTGGCGCAAATGTTTACTTTTTTTGTTTCTTTATCCGAATGACTAACTCTGTGTTCTTAGATAGATAGATAGATAGATAGATAGATAGATAGATAGATAGATAGATAGATAGATAGATAGATAGATAGATAGATAGATAGATAGATAGAGAGAGAGAGAGAGAGAGAGAGAGAGAGAGCGCCCTGATTGTTGTCACTGCTTGTGTATCCCCGCGGGCTGTCAGTATCTCGTGCGTTTAAAAAAGAAGCGGTGGTTTGCACTGAGAACAACAAACACTGTTAGTGGCACTGAAAAAGAATATCAATGACAGAGTAGTCGCACATATCTGCTTGTCCTAATAGATTACATTGTACTGAGGGGCTAAGCGATATCTGCTGTTACGAGATAACAGGCGAAAAAGGAAGCACGCGCAATCGGTCATCGCTTCATTTGAGGATGCACTCGCGGCGAGTTGTTGAAGTTCTCGAAGCCCATTGTCATCAGGCTAAAATACAGCCGCGTGTAGAATAAAACGCGTCCGGCCTTCTTGGAAAGCACATATCCGGCAACTTGAAAACTACGTGCGTGATGTAAAACTGGTGTTGGGCTGCTGAGCACGAGGTCGCGGGATCGAATCCCGGCCACGGCGGCCGCATTTCGATGGGGGCGAAATGCGAAAACACCCGTGTGCTTAGATTTAGGTGCACGTTAAAGAACCCCAGGTGGTCGAAATTTCCGGAGTCCTCCACTACGGCGTGCCTCATAATCAGAAAGTGGTTTTGGCACGTAAAACCCCATAATTTAATTTTTTTTTTGATGTAAAACATTGTCGCACGCAGTGAAAGAAGTGATACCGCTATACATGATGGCGTATTGACATCGAGAACAAAACAGCCGGCCGTGCTACACTTCCAACTCGTCGCGCTAAATCACTTCACACGTATTATTTAAACCTGCGGCACGGGTCGAATCGGAAGTGTTTCCAGGTTTATGCGAATACGTTTTCAGTGTCGTTATCTTCGCAGGTGATCTTGCTTTCTTGCGCGCCATCTCGGCCCGTACGGAATTGTGCGCGCCTGAAGTGGCTGTGCGATGGCTTCCCCACAGAGAGAGAGAGAAAGGCAAAGGAAAGACAGGGAGGTTAACCAGAGATTATCTCCGGTTGGCTACCCTGTACTAGGGGAGGGAAAAGGGGATGCAATAGGTGAGAAAGAAAGAAGGATAAAAAAAGGAAAAAAAAAAACCTAAGCACACACACGCACGTACACACGAACTATTTCTGTGGGCACTGTCACGCAACCCGCAAAGGCATTCCTAGTCTCACGCAGTGTCACCGTACAGTCCTGCGCCACTCAGTGTACTGTCACAATTTGTCAGAAAGTCCCGTGTCTTTCAAGTATCGCAGCAGCGCCTTCATAGCGGATCGCGCTGATGTTCGCGTAGGCCACGTTCCAAGGATCCTGTTTTCTGTCATTGGGCGCTTGTCCAGTTTGTCTGAGGTGGCTGAGAGGACAGTTCTTTGTGGGTTAAAACGGGAGCACTGGCAAAGAAGATGCTCGATCGTTTCGTTGCACCCGCAGAAGTCACACAGTGGGCAGGCTTCCCCACAGACCGCCCATTCATGATTACGCAACCGCGAACGCAACGCGTTTTAAGGTGCACACGTGTGACCGCAACGCTTCCACGGCGCTTCGTAACACGGCAGTTGCGCCGGCCGATTCCCGGCGCGCCTCGAGATAGCGCTGCCCTCGCGAGCGCGGCTGATGACGTATGCGCATGTATTCGGACCCGCTTCACGCACCAGTTAACGCGCTCTTGGCAAAACGGGCACGCGGCCGCCTCGCGTGCTACAGACACACGTACAGCAACAAGTAGCGGGTAAACAGCGTTAAACGCGCCCGTAGGTGGGGGAAGACCGGAGGAGTAGTGGAGCGTCGGCTTTATGAAGGAGCGGTAGTTAGGGAATCGGGTTGCTCTTCCTCGCTAGTTCCGTGCACTACCCGCCGTGGTGTTGGTTTTGGCACGCAAAACCCCGTAATTTTTAGGGACGACAAGCGCTGTCAAACACTGGCGGACTAAGACTTAGTCCACGAGTGTAGGTATGAATAGTCATAGCAATTTAAGGCATGCGATGGAAGTGTTTTTCATCATGAACAACAGAAGGTCATGTATGAATGGTGTGTTGTGCTGCAGAATATGAATTATTTGAACGCCCGCCTATCATGTACAGCGAGGGAGCGCTTCTGTAGTATAGAAGTTTACCTTTTGAAATACTTGCACCCTCTGCGGTTGCATAGTGACTACGGTGTTGGGCTGCTAAGCACGAGGTCGCGGGATCGAATCCCGGCCACGGCGGCCGTGTTGATGGGGGCGAAATGCGAAAACACCCGTGTACTTAGATTTAGGTGCACGTTAAACAAGCCCAGGTGGTCGAAGTTTCCGGAGTCTCCCACTACGGCGTGCCTCATAATCAGAAAGGGGTTTTGGCACGTAAAACCCCCATAATTTAATTTAGTTCCGTGCACTGCTTCGGAAGCATGAAGCTTGCGTGCGAAGACACGCGTTGGATCTTATCTATAGCACCGTGTGGTGTTTCCGTGCTTTCGAGCGAATAGTTGGTTTGACATCGTTTCAAAGCTCGGATTGCGCAGTACGAATTTTTCGAAGGAACGCGCCTCATCGATATTTCGCTATCAGTTACAGCTGGAATGTGAAGTGAGAGCCTGTTAACTATATTTTTACGCCTAATTACCTCTCTTAGCCATCGCACTGTCTACTTACTTTTTCGGTGTAGGGGAAGAAACGTTGCAGATATAATCGAATTAGCTAGCAATTAGGAGCTCTGAGGCATTAGGTAACATCACACTGCCCGCTTCCTTTTTCGACGAAGGTTAACTAACGTCGCAGTTGTATTGGCTTTAGTAGAAAATCGGCCCTCTCTTAATGCAAGCACCGAAGAGTAGAGAGTTCAGTTAGTACTTTCTTGTGACTTCCTTTTACTTATCTTCTTTGTGGTAACGGAAGAAGAAAAATAAAATATAAAAGAAAGGGAGGGTTCTTGCTGTGGCTCTCAAAGAAGGGTAAATCGTTAAGTCCTGTGAGTGAATCATCGGCCAGCCTTGTTCGTAAGGTAAAAGCTTGGAGACTGAGAGTGATAAATTTAAGCAAATTGATGCCCGTTACCCGTTAAGTGTTTCGAAGCAGTGTGCACAGAAATCGTTACGAAAGGGAACGCCTTAATGACATTTAGGACTTCGCTTTACCTCTATTTCGTCTTTTTCTTTTCGAAATCAAGATTGTATTGCGTGCCACCATCTCCTGCACGAGAAATGTTGAGAAAGTACGAGCACTTGATGTTCGAATTCGCGCTTCTTTGCCGACTGTCCGTCGATCGTCTTCACACTAGCGAATTCTGTGCGGCCCTGCTCGTCTTGCTCTAAGCAGAACAGGCTGTCATCTACTCCTGAGAACCAGGAGCAAAGTATCTTGTCTTTCCTAGCCGTTTGGCCACGAACACAAGGAAAAAGAATGTTGGTTTTCTCGACATCTACCAATGCCACATAGGTGGCGTTGCATCTACAGACGGCCTGCAGTGACGTCATCACGGCCGCCATGCTAGCGAAGAATTGCAGGAAGTCGAAAAGCTGGACAATCATCTGATCTGAGGTGCCATTCAAGACACTGTGAAATTGTGCTATGCTGTCAAATTCGCCATCTTGTTTCGCTCTGATTGGCTCACAGGATGCTACATCCTCTGATCATTGGCTCAAAACTCCAACATGGCGGAATTCGACAACGTTCCAAATAACGCGCCTAGATAATTTCGCGTTCATGTTCAGCAGCTCAGTGGAGGCGGTGGATGGCTAAATCAGTAATATGCTGCTTTGATGCCGCGCGAAAACCATGCGGATGCTAAGTATGGTACTGGTTTGGGCGAGTTAGCATCTGTAATCCATGACCACAGGTATAGCGCGTAAACTGGAAATTTAAATGTCTCACAGTCCTGCATGTGGTATCTGCGGCTACGTGGAGATCGTTGACCACCTATTGTGCCGCTGTCCTCAATTTGACATTACAAAGGCAATCAATGTCCCAGTGCGTTGAGACAACTACTTGATTGTCAACTGAGCTAACCGACACCACTGGAACAGCGTCGCCACCGATCATCGGCCCAGAAGTCAGTAGAGGCGTTTCTGTGCTCTTTGAAAACGACTGCCTTGAGCGAGTGGCTTTGATTGCGTGGTCCGGTGAGCGCACGTGCACAGATTCTCTCTCTCTCTCCTCTCTATGTTCCCCCTTTTTTCCTTCCCCCAGTACAGGGTAACCAACCAGACATCTTTTTTGGTTAACATCCTTGCTTTCTCTCTTTTTGTCCCCTAGTTGTGTACGAAATCTGCCTTCATCCCTATGCCTTCCGTAATCCCTTCCGTAATCCCTTCTCACGTTCCTCACGTTCCACATTTCTCAGCCTTACGTTCCACATTTGCATTCAATACCGAACTCGTACTCAGGCCAAGGGCATAAGTACACGTGTGTGCGCGGCTTATATAGTTTCGCCGTGTTTCGTTTCGTTTCGTTTCGTTTTTTTTTTTGTCCGCCCCTTACTAAGCCTCACCCCTATGCGCCGTCGACCGTGAACTGCACTCGGCAGCAGCCACGCGCGCCCTTCCTCCAAAGCGTCCGCCGGAACGCGCTCGCGGCTTGTGCCGCATCGGGGTCAGCGATCCCGTGACACGACCACGTCATCACTGGCGACCCGCTAGAGGCAACTCAATCGTTGTCCGCGTAAAGCCAGTAGCCACAGCGTCCTTCATTTAGTGCTACACCATAGAGAGTTGGACCCGCCGTGGTTGCTCAGTGGCTATGGTGCTGGGCTGCTGAGCACGATGTCGCGGGATCGAATCCCGGCCATGGCGGCCGCATTTCGATGGAGGGGAAATGCGAAAACACCCGTGTACTTAGATTTAGGTGCACGTTAAAGAACCCCAGGTGGTCGAAATTTCCGGAGTCCTCTACTACGGCGTGTCTCATAATCAGAAAGTGGTTTTGGCACGTAAAACCCCATATTTTTTTTTTTTATAGAGAGTTGGCACGTGCTTCAGTGGCAACCCGGTAGCGGCGCAATGCAAAAACTCTCGGTGAATTTTTTTCCGTGCACGTTAGAGAACGCCATGTATATAGTCAAACGTACATCAATCCGAAGACCGTCCGCGGTGGCATGTAGCTCGCGGAAATGGAAGCGTAGTAGAATGGCCCCCGAGATCCACGAAGCCAAGCAGGGGCTAGCTCTATCTTTCTTTTTTTGTTGTTTTCTGGAAATCAGTGCGCGATAATTGAGATCATAAATTAAATGAAAATCAAAAGTCCATCTTTGTGTAGTTTGCCGTTCACGGGTCGCGGCTAAGTGGGCCCGGCGTTGGTTACTTTCTCTCTCTCTCTCTCTGGCTTCCGTGTGTGTAGCACGCACTGCACTAGCAGATCACTTTCGTGCAACGCCGCGCTTCCGGCTTCTTACTGTTATCTGTCTTAATCCATTCGCTACATAGGCCGGGGCTGTCCGCGAAACCGTATACATGGTTCTCTTGAGCGCAGGCGTACACGTGTCGTACCGTCGGATAGCCGCACCCCCCCCCCCAAAAAAAAAAAAGAAATTAAACAAAATGATAATAAAGAAAGCGGTAAGGAAAAGAAGCGAACCACCCGGAGCCTCTACACCACGCTTCTCCGTACACGGCGGGAGGCGGCGTTGACATTCAGGCGCCCTAAGCGATAATAATAATATATGGGGTTTTACGTGCCAAAACCACTTTCTGATTATGAGGCACGCCGTAATGGGGGACTCCGGAAATTTTGACCACCTGGGGTTCTTTAACGTGCACCTAAATCTAAGTACACGGGTGTTTTCGCATTTCGCCCCCATCGAAATGCGGCCGCCGTGACCGGGATTCGATCCCGCGACCTCATGCTCAGCAGCCCAACACCATAGTCACTGAGCAACCACGGCGGGTGCCCTAAGCGACGTCCTTGCGTAATTTAGGCACGTGCCAAAAGCTTGTTGTCGCTAAACTGGCCGTGACGCAGCTTTAGTCGATCTGGACTAAAGCTGCGTCACGGATTTGTCACGGATTTGATAAAGCTGCGTCACGGATCTGGATTTGTCGATCTGGACGCATTGCATGCGCGGCTTTTCTAGGGCCTGGTCTCGCGGCGCCACATTTTTTTTTGGTATTTTTTTTGTTTTGTTCGAATTTCTATGCAGAGTAGCATCCTAGGAGTTCGCTGTTCAAACGAGATGGCAATCGAGCAGTCTGCCCAACGGCTCTGCTGCTTCGAGTCTCGCGCTCGATAAAGATGCGCTCGTAATCTTGCGCGCTTGAAGGGACATCAATAGAAAGAATCCGTTGAGCTTTATCAGTAAGTTTCCTTTCTACGATAGCGATAAAAGGCGGCCACTCCGGGAGAGGAGGGTTGCTAAGCTAGAAAAGACGCGAAACCGAAACGTGGCTGACGGCGCCGCCTTGAATTTCCCGCGCTTACTAGCTGTGACGTCATGGATTTTTTTGAAGGCGTGTTATCGCGCCCAGTTATATTTGTTATCCGAGTGTAGAGGGATTGTGCTGTTTCCTATAAAACCCATAGATTGAATTTAGCAAAGAACATTTATTCACCGATGCGCAACGGCCCAAATATGAGGAAATAGTTTTGAAATATGCGACGTAGCACTCCGTGTTCTGACTTTGTATTTCATTTTATCTTTTGACGACGAAGGTATAACCGCAAAAACCAACGAAAACAGTTTTCAATCAATACGTTATCTGTGTGCACTCATTCAGTGTTTCTTTTGAGTGTCATTTTCATAATTCACTCCGTAGATTGCAAAGGCACATTAACTACTGCACACCAAAACTTTGAAGATTCGGGAATTCTAGATTTTTTGCAAATGATTATTCGCAGTCTCGTAAACTTTTCTGGCCAACTGTAGGTGTAGGCCAACTGCTCTGTGGACCAATATGCTTAAGGGGAAGAAATTAAGAACAAGAAAAAAACGTGGTTGGTAAAGGCCCTGACCATCGTCTCGCCCTGGGACCTCGCGCGGAGGCATTTTATGGTCCGTCGCGTTTAACGGCACGCTTGACCTTTTGCGAGTGGCCGGCTGGACGCCGATAAGAGGGCCCATTACGTTGCGAAATGGGGAGAGGGACACGACAGACGCTGAATGCGACATTTTTTTTTTCGCTGGTGCAGCACATGTAGCCTTCGGGTTAGTGCGGCCTGTCTGCGACCGGAGAGACTGTCGTGAATGTTGTTTCCTTGCTTTAGAAGCAGGACTCGGTCGATCACTGGGGCTTCGCTGTGACGTACGCCTCGGTCGCCTTGCGTGAGTGTTATTCCCGCAGACAGTCAGAAAGGTCGATAACCGAACGTGAGAAACCCAGTGCTGCCTCTGCACAATAGTTGACTTTCTGTCGCACATTCTGTTACTCGAAAATTCTCTCTCTCTCGCTCGCTCGCTTGCTGGATGGCTGGCTGGCTGGCTGGCTGGCTCACTCACTCACTCACTCACTCACTCACTCACTCACTCACTCACTCACTCACTCACTCACTCACTCACTCACTCACTCACTCACTCACTCACTCACTCACTCACTCACTCACTCACTCACTCACTCACTCACTCACTCACTCACTCACTCACTCACTCACTCACTCACTCACTCACTCACTCACTCACTCACTCACTCACTCACTCACTCACTCACTCACTCACTCACTCACTCACTCACTCACTCACTCACTCACTCACTCACTCACTCACTCACTCACTCACTCACTCACTCACTCACTCACTCACTCACTCACTCACTCACTCACTCACTCACTCACTCACTCACTCACTCACTGTGGCTCAGCCGACAGGGTACGTGTCACGTGGCTGAGGATGATCTCACGGGTTCGACACCATGGTGTGGCGACCGCATGTCGATAATGGCGGAGCGCAACAGCGTCCGTGTAAACGGTAAAGATTAATCCCCCTACCTCGCGCAAATGTACTCGCTAACTTGCGCATTTCTCTCACTGATTTTCTGACAGCGACTCTGTCTTTCGCTGTCGCTCACTTACATCTTATAACTCCCGCTACCTCACAAAATCGATAAAGGGATTTAGTAAACCTAGTCACCCACACAGGTGGAGCGCTCATGATTCGGCGTTAAGGAAAATATTTAGAGAAAAGTAAAGCAGTATTTAGCCGTATCTCGAAATCATTGTGGATGACGTCAGTCGATCCTGCCGTATGTATGTCTCTTTTTCCTTATTTTTTATTCAGGAATCACTTCGGCGTTGCCAGAAGGCAACATGGCAAGGGGTTAAACATTGTTGAGAAAAAAAAAAGGGAAATGTTAGTTTTTACAGCACACTTGCTCTTTAGACAACACTCTCCCCCCCTCCCCCCCCTCTCTCTCTCTCTCCTTTAGCTAACGCAGCTCCACATGTCAGCTGCATGCTGCGGAGCATTCACATTTCCGCACCATACAAGCGAACGTCTTCAACGAAGAGCGTGTAGCATTCACGGCACATTTCCTTTTTTTCGCGTTGTAAAGGTCACGTTGGCCTTAGTCCAAAGGTTTCTGCTCGTTTGCGAATGGTGCAGAAAAGAAAGAAGAAGAAAAAGCGCTTTCCTGCAGTTCGCGTATATCAGCTGCGGGAAGAAACAAAAACGCGAGAAAACTAACGTCACAGCAACAAGAAGAGAGAGAGAGAAATGAAACAAGAGTTTGACGTTTTTTTCATGAGTACAGTTAACGTTTCTGCGAACGAAAATCGTGCACTTCTTAACGGCAAAAGAACGAAGATGATTCTGAATTCATAATAATCGTGCCAGCACAACTCGGAGTAGTAGTTACCGATTGTTCTAAGCTGCTGCTATATCGTACTGCTGATGACGCTTATGCTGTTGGCCCGCGTAGTCATTTTTCGTTCACTGTGCTTGATCTGCTTGGTGGCGTTGGTATCGCTGCCTGAAGTTGTTGTACAACACCTCGCCGTCGGGCATCGTAATTAAAGGTCGGATCACGGCGATTCGTTAATCTTCTACACCTATGCTGTCTGTGCACTTTCGAAGCAGCTTTCTTTGGACGTAAAACGGCCTGTACCCTGTAGCTACCACAGTAGCGCCAATTTTACCAGCCGCCTTCAACTTACGATATATTATTATTATTTTTTTTTTGCTGCGCCAGAACGGCTAGAATAGAAGATACACGTTTCCTATTTCGCCATGCTGCGTTGTCCTGCCGGCATATCGGCGTCACGTGCTGATGACGTGATGCTGACACATCGGCACTGAAGTTTCGCAACGAAATGAAGAACGAACAAAGAAAGAAGGGGAGAAACGCTAAAACAATAAGAAAGCTTGCATTTGGTCTCCATTTGCTGCAGCGGTAGCTATTGTCGTTACAAATGAATAGAAGTAGAGTTTCGATAGAATAGTTTAGGCGGACTAAACACCGCCGTTGTTCGCAGTATCCTCTTAAACTATTCTTGCTTCCCTTTGTTCCATGGTGTACGACTGCCGTAGGGGAACGGTTCTCGCTCGTTACTGTTATATATATTTTTTTCTAGTCTATACGGCTCTTCGGTTCACTTGTCTTTTTTTTTTTGCATGCCTCGGTGTACAGCGGGTCATCTCGCCGCGTCTTCGGAGAGCTGCACCGCGCGCGGGCAAAACGCCAGGGATATGGACGGGAATTGGGTTATGTGCCGGTCATGGGAGCGGCGAAAGTGGTTCTGGCAGTACATTAGTAGAACGAGAGCGGGCCTGCATGTGTAGAGGAAGCTGCGTAGGGGTAAAAAAAAAAGTCTGGCAACTGTCTTCATATGTTTCGCCGTTATGGACGCCGCGAGACCCCTTTGTGGCCGCGCGGTCACGACGGCAATGACGATTGCGTTCGTTTTCTTTCTTTCGTTTCCTTCGCTCGTTCTTCCGCGTTGAGTCGTTTACAGCATCTTCACTGCACGCTCTACCGCGGAAGAAGGAAAAGAAAAAGAAAGCTTGAGAGCGACCAGAAGCAAACAACAGAGTGCGCACCATTTCGCTTTTCTGCTTACTTTTTTTTTTCTGCGTTATTGTCCTCCAAGTGGTCGCCGCATGAAGAAAATAATAAACCGTGCAGGAAAATCGAGAGGGAAGAGGGGGAGAGGGAATAATTGATTTCTGTCTTCCTCTGAATGCGTGATTTGTCTCGGGAAGAACGTTTTCTGGGCGAAAGGGCGTGAAACTTCTGACATGCTATTATAGTATTTACTGTCGGCTATAGTGCATAGTCTACTGTATCATGAATGCGAGTATAAGGAGAGGTCGAGGAGGTTGGAACCACGGGTGGCGACTTGCGGACGACTTGAATATGGTTGCAGTCATGCGAGGAGACTGCCACTGGTATATATGGCGAGCGGTTGATATACGAGTATAAGAGGGGTCCGCGATCAAATCCGCGAACAATTGAAATCTCCCGAAATGGGTAAACGTTTAAAACTGGACAGTGTCGAATACAAGTGAACATTATTTCATGGAAGGGACCGATCCACCAGCGAAGGAGCGGAATCTGGAGAAAGAGAGAGAGAGAGAGAGAGAGAGAGAGAGAGAGAGAGAGAAGAGGCAGGGAGGTAAACTAGACGAGCGTCCGGTCTGCTACCCTACACTGGGGAAGGGAAAACAGAATCTGGAGAACTATAGCCGAATCGGTGTTCTGGTAGTAAAATGTACATGAAGGTACTTACATACGACGTACGTTGTTTCGAGGGCCGACTTGACATGATTACTGAAGCATAAATACACAAACAACAATGAAACGACTAATAAGTCACAGGCTTGTAACGCAACTCTGTTTATGTTTTTCTCAATTTTTCGGTCCTCGTGCTGCATATTTCTTTATTACGTGACACTTAGGAGCCTGTTGGCATCTTTAGTTGGCGCCAGCTGTTCCTCTTTATAGAACGAATGTACACTAAAATTTAATAACAAGCCGGCATTGAAAAATGAAAGAAAGAGAAAGGGGCGAAGAAGTTCTCTTGTAGTGTGATTTTCGCGGCGGTTTAATACCTGTTAACACAGTGTTTATTTATTTCTGCTAAGACGCCGGGGTCAACATCGGCGTTACTGGTGTGTAGACGCACGTGAAAGCCGGTTCCCCTCACGTGCGGGTTGTGCGTGTTCCAACGCATAAATTATTGCGAGATGAACGGCAGCTTGGTTGGGCAGGTGCGCGATCAAAGTATCGGCGCTTGATCGACTGGCCGAGGTGAACGGCGACCCCGGCATCGGACAGTGCCGTTGAGTCCTGAAATGACTGGACGCAACTTCGTTCAACAACTCAACGGCCAGGCAGTGTGGCCATTCTTCGACTTACCCCTGCTTACCCAGTTTTCCCCCAGCTTCCCCAGTTCAAAGAGCAGCCGCCACATGGGAGTTACGAAATCACGCGTGTGTCTAGATCGGGGAAGATGGTAAATGTCGTGGGGTTATGTGAAGCACGAACGGTGTATTTCACTGGTCGATCTGGAGGGGCCGGCAGAATCCTGGAACGAGTGCTCGATTTCGCCATATCTGAATATGACAGTGGAGAGCAAAAATGGACCGCGGTGGATCATACCGGAAGTTTTTTGCACGCATACGTCACACAAATCGACTTCCGCTCTGTACGTTTCCATGGCGACCATTGTCACCGTCCCGCGTAACGGGTGCAAGTGACCTATCCGTCTCGTCCTATTTCCGCCCGAATCCGCGCCTCAGCGGTGGAGCAAGTGACAGGGGTCCGGCGCGGAGCGAGGTGATCCGAAACGACCTTCGAAAAGCGTGAACACGCTCCAGATCTACCAGTCAGATCCGGATGTGCAGCCGCGGAGCAATAAATCCCGCTCCAAATCGACCAATCAGGGCTCCAATCCACGCTGTGAAGGTGGTTGGCCAGCGAGTGAGTGAGTGAGTTAGAACTTTATTTAGGTCCTGAGGGGAAATCAATCCGGCGGCTCCACCCAGGTCGGGGCCGGCAGACAGAGTCCTTCGGCGACGGCCCGGGCCCTCTGGACAGCCTTGAGCTGAGCGATGAGCTCTGTGCGTCTGAGCGCTGAGTCCCAGGAAGACTGGTCGGGAAAGTCCGCGCTCGCATCGGCAGGGCACAGCCATAGCATGCGTTCGAAGTTGTTGTATTCGTGGCCGCAGTGTGGGCATTCAGTAGGAAGGTCGGGATTGATCCTGCTTAGTGTCGTTGGTGTGATGTATGTCCTAGTCTGTAACTGTCTGTAAGTGACGGCCTGTGCTTTTGGTTGGCCAGCGAAGCTGTGGTATAACCTGGTCAGATAGGCCATTGCAGTGTGACGTGGCCTTGAACGATGGAGCGATGCGTTCTATCTTTGCGGGGCATGCTTTGGGCAGGAACCGCTACGCGTGCCGCCTAGCCTGAGTACGACGCCGTTGTGCATATTGACGTTACTGTTCCCACCGCCGCACATCGTGTTCACGCTGCTCTTCTGGAGTCCTAACTATGCGTGATATTCCCGTAGCGCTATCGCGACAAAAATGAAATCAGTTGCTAAGCGGGTTCTTCTTTTGCACATGAAAGTGTAGCGACGTCACTCCCTACT